>NC_067495.1:27555546-27784518 GCF_947179515.1 Apodemus sylvaticus
TTGAGTTCAATCCTTGGGACCCACTTTGCTAGAAGGAGAGAACCAACTCCCATAAGTTATCCTCTGACATCTAGATATGTGTTCTAGCATGTACTTACATGTACATAGATACAAATAAACAAAGAAGTGTAATAAAGATTTGAAGATTTTATTTGATCCCCAGCAACCAACACACACACACACACACACACGAGTGATGGAGGGGCCAAGAAAAACATAAGAGAACATGTGAGAGATCTGTGTTGGTTTCCAGCCAGAATGGAAGAATCCACCAAAAGAAGGCTATGACTGCTAGTGTTCTTAGCCTGATGGAATCTGGAATCACCTGGGAGGCAGGCCTCCGCACTGCTGTGGGGGATTATCTTGATTGTAATAACTGATGGATCATGACCATCTTGATGGAGGTAGGACTATGCTCTTAGCAAGGTATCCTGAACGGTATGAAATAGAATGATATCCATTCATTTCTCTCTGTTTTTGATTATAGATGTGACCTGACTAGCTGCTTCAAGCTCTAGGAGCCTTGCGTTCCCTGCCATGGTGGACTATACCTTTCTTGTGTAGCTAGACAGTACCCTTGGAAAAAACAGAAGAGATCTTCATGGTCAGCTTTGGACCCCAAACAACTGTTTTCTGCAAGGTAAGACTGCATGAAGAAAAGCATGAGTTTTGACCCACCTTAAAATACTCTGTGACAAGGTGGAGGTTTGTTGAGACCCAATAAGGGAAAGGTACATCCTCCCAGCAAAAGAATAGCATCTGAGTTTTACCTTGGATGGAGACATGGCATTCTGATCATCTTAAAGAACATTGCATACTGGTTTTCCTCCCTTAAGAATTAATCCAATTGGGCCTGCCACAAGACCACTGCTCAAGAAAGCTAATTCACCAAAAGTCAGGCTAAAGAGATTGGAGGAATTAAGTATCCCCTCAATGAGATAATGAGAAGCCCCTCCCTCAGTACAACGCTTACCCACTTCTTGAGTTCCAACTCCAAGACAACGTTCCTTTTCTTTCCTTCTACCACTTATTTGGATATAACCTAAGCATGCTTTCCCAATACTCTGGACTTTTGCACTCTTTCTCTGAGGCTCCTCTCGCCTTCAAACAAGCAGCTACTTGCCAACCTCCACTGCTGAACATGATGAGTTTCTGAGGCCCTCACTTAAAAAGACATGATTTTTCTCTCAGCTCCTCCACCTCCATCTTTCACAGCTTGCCTGCACTGTTGGTTTTCCCCCTAAACACCTATAGATGCTAGTTCTGAGTCTGTTTTTAAATTCTTTATCAATGTAACTAAAAACCAGCAAAAGAGATCCCTGTCCCCCCCCCACACACACCCCAGTAATACCATGAACTGTGAACTAAAACCAACTCTTTTTCCTTTAAGATGCTTTTGTGTTTTGTTATAGCAACAGAAAAGAAACTAAGACTGGAGAAATCAGAGGTATGAGAGTGAGAGAGAAGTGGGAGAGAGGGTTAAAGTACTGGAAAAGTATACACAAAACCTAAGATTGTTAACCAATCAGCAATCCCCTGTCATGGCAGTACCTGTAGGTCTCCTGGGTTCATTTTACCAACATGTCCACAAAAGTCTTCATGGGCCATGCTGCCCCCTTCCAGAAGATAAGACACCTTAAAAAAAAAAAAAACAGAAGAAAAAGTTGATTCTTTGACTACTGTAAAATCAGATTGTTTGGGTTCTTTATTTTTGATTTGTGTCAATTCCATATTTATTTCATATATTAAACACTATCTTAGTTTGTAAAACATTCTTCCTATTTCAAGTTGCTTTTCTTTTCTTTGATGGTAAAATGGCAAAAATTTATTTTAATAAGATACACACTGAAAATCAAATAATAAAAAGACTGAGTTGTTTATCTAATTTATCTAATCAATTCAGAGAAAGGCTCCTGAAAAAATCTTCTATAACAATTAACTCCCTAAAGTTTAGAAATTAATTCGCATATAGAAGGAGAGATCTGCAGAATAAATAATTCATGTCCTCCCTCCGCCAACTTAACACCATAACTTCCATATGGTACCTGTTTTAGTGAATATAGTAGCAAGAGCGCTGGAGAAAACTGAGTCTGGAATTATTTCTACCACATCATTTAATTTTCAAAGATCAATGAAAATAAGCAAGAATCTCAAGTGTCTAGCCCCACATATGCCCAAGGATGCTTGTGCATTTCCCCAAATTAGCATCTATGCATACTACAAAGTTTAATCCCTTATAAGTAAACATTAGCATGGTTTTAATCACAATTCTAATTGTAGTTAAGACCTGCTCAACACGTTTGGCATTTCATTTGGGTCAAGTTGGCTTTTCTATTAAAATAATGGACGAAGGATATGACTAGACATTTTGCCAAAGAAAAATGCAAATGGCTAGCAACTATGGGAAGAAATGCTCACCATAACTAATCAGAAAAACACAAATCAAAAACACAATGAGACATCACCTCACACCTGATAGGTACATACTATCAAATTCAAAACCTCAGTGATTATTCAAAAAGAATATGAGAAGGGGGGACCCTTATATACCACTGGTGAGAAGTAAACTGCTCTAGCTACCATAGAAAACAGAATGAAATTTATTTAAAAAAAAAACTAGAAATAGAATTACCATGTCATACCACTTTCTTAATCCTCAATACAGACCCAAAACAAATCAAGTCATCAAAGGAAAGACATACCAACAAACTAATGTTTACTGTAGTACTTGCTTATAATACTTAGAGTATAGTACTTACAATAGCCACACTATGAAATCAGTTTAGCTGTCTAAAAACAAATGAATAGATCTTGAACATGGGGGAAGATACAAAGCCTTACAAGGGGAAAATACACTGTTATTGTTTACAGTATAGATAAGCTGAAAGATGTTACATTACATGAAATAAGACAGACAGGAAATGACAATTACTGCCTGATCTCCCATAGAAATTGAGACAGGAGGGTTTCCTACTAGGAACTGGAATGGGAGAAATATGGAAATGTAGGTCAAGGGCCCACAGTTAGATGATAAGTTCTTGAGGTCCAATGCACAACATGAGATTAGAATTAATAATATTGCATTTGATATGGTGAGGCTGGAGAGATGGCTCAGTTGGTGATATGCATTCCATGAAATTTCAAGGACCTGAGTTTGCTCCTTACAACCCAATGCAAACCAGCCAGGCATGATAGATGCTTGTAATCCCAGTGCTGGGGAAGTAAAGATAGATAGACCCCTGGGGTTCACTGGCCAACGATCAAAGCCAGTGAGAGACCATGTCTCTAAGAAAGATAGACAATTCCCAAAGAACAACACACCCAAGGTTGGTTTCTGGCCTCTACACGTGTACATACATGAATACACACATGATAACCTTGTGAGGTGATAATCATTCTATAATATTTCATGCATCAAAACACTTCAATACAGGCAAGCATTATAACACTGAAGTGTGTGCAATTGTCACATTATAGTTTAATAAAGTGCGGCAAAGCAAAGGATTGGGTTCCTTTGGTTTGCCGCACTTTATTAAACTATATTGAACAGAACCAGGAGATCTGTTCAAATTTTTTCCACCAAAAACTTGCTGTTAGGAGATCTAAGACAGGAGAGCAACTTAAGAGAATGACTATGTGACAGGTAGCTTTACTATCTACACCATGCCTTTGAGGGACTTTCACTATGTCCCATCCTCCAAGGAGGTGCAGTCTGGTAATGCCAATGCCCACAGCCAGGTAAAGCAACACTTACCCTGAAGGCCCAGGAACGTTCAGGATGGGTCTCCCACAGCCAGGCCTGAAGCTCAGGTGAACGTAAACTTGGTCTTGGCTATAGCAGGAAACTCAAAGGAAACATTCCTGACACGCAGGCACACAGTCTCAGTGGGCACTCAAAACTGTTTATGATGTAGGTCAAACAATTTCCAATTAAAGTCAGTGCTCCCAGATTCAGGTCTTCGTCCGCAGACAGCAAGGCCATATTCACACAAGTGTGTGCATGCTCACATTTTCAGACCCATGTCCATAGTAAATCGAAAACTGGAGAGAAAGGCTGTATGTCCCATAGAGGGCCAGTAGCCACATGCAGCTGCTCAAATTCACTTAAATGAATAGAATGTAAAGTCAGCTCATCAGCTGCACTAGCCATACTGCGAGTGCTCAATAGCCTCCTGTAGCTAACAGCTGCTATAAGCAACAGTGGAGACTATAAAAACATTTCTGTCTTTACAGTGTTCTATTTGCTACTGTGATCTAGACAAAAGAATTTGAAAATTAGATTTCAGCAATGGTGGGCATTTTGTACAGAGTACAAAAATCTCCCAAACCAGAAGCATTCTAATGGGCCTCTCATTTCATTATTTTATCAAAAGAAAAAGCCCAACTCTAATATTCTCTTTTTTAAAGGTCTTGTAAGCAAATCAGAGAAGAAAGATTAAAGAGACATCAAAGACATACAACATTTAATTACTTCAAAGACATGGTCATATTTTTATAGGAAATATTCAAGTTAGTACTGGAGGTTTAAAATGAGTCATGATCACAATACCAGGCTCTCTTTTCGTGCTTTATGTAAATTGGACAATTTGCGCACACCTCCTGACTCCTGAAAATATTACCATTCAGCCTAAGCAATTGTGAAAGGTACGTGATAGTTCTCTGCTAACGACCCATTGCAGGCTTAACAGCAACAACCAAGGACATGCTCATAACTGGATGCATTTTTCATATGCCAGCTCCCTCAGTATTTTCTTTAACCCTTAATGTGATTATCCTTTTTAATTTTGGAATTTTACTTAACGTTGCCATTAACCATTATTATTATATGAGTGAACTTGAAAAATGAAATCTCTGATTAAAATCCCAATGTTTACTGTTGGGATTTTAATTTTCATTCAAATATACTAAATCAAATAAAAGACCTTCTTTATTTAAAAATCAGAGCTTACAAATGGATTATTCTTTCTGCCAACCTCCTAAATTAACAACTTTTGCCAACTCCCTAAATCTTTACTCTGTAAAACCACACACAAAAAAAGAATGAAAATATATTTTTAAAAAGAAGGCCAAAACATATCCCCAAGCAGTATGAAATGAGAAAATATTTATGAAGTTTTTAGTATCTATGAGATACTCCATCGGCATCATCACTTACATGTGTATGGGTGTTTTGCCTGCATGCATGCCTCTGCACCCTGGGCATGCTTGGGTGCTGCCGGAGGCTTGAGAGGACATATGCTCCTGTGGAACTGGAGTTATGGCGGTTGACAGCCACCATATGGACGCTGGGACACCCTAAACATGGTGGCAGGATACTGCTAGGTGGCATCCATGAATATATAGAAGGGATATGAGCAACAGCACTTTCTCCCCCCCCCCTCTGTCTCTCTCTCTGTCTCTCTCTCTCTCTCTCAGTGCTTCCTGTCTTGCAGTTATTTTTTGATTTATGTATCTATGTGTGAGGAGGGGGTGATCATGTGTGTGTTGTGTGTGTGCTCTCATTAGCATACAAATGAACAGTTTTTTTCTCATGGCATTTTGTTTTGTTTTGTTTTGTTTTGTTTTTCAAGACAGGGTTTGTCCTAGAACTCTCTTTGTAGACCAGGCTGGCTTCGAACTCAGAAATCTTCCTGCCTTCCAAGTGCTGGGATTAAAGTCATGTGCCACCACTGCCTGGCTTCTTATGGCATTTTTATACCACTTTGTTTTGGTGTATTCTTTCTTTCCTCACTCCTCTCCAAATCTAGCAGTGCTCCTTCCCTGCATGTATGCAGGGAGCACCCCAGTACTCCCTTTTCCACTCACATGCCGCGTAGTAGTTGGGGAAAGGAAAATTTGAATACAAAGTGAAATGATGCACATGTATGCAGATGCCATGATGAATCTCCTATTTTGTATGCTAACCTAAAAAGTTACTTAGGCAAGATAGTGTCTAATCTGAGATTTAATATATGTATGAAAGATTTGGCAGGACAAAGAATGACAATTATCATATTTTACATTAGATCTTAGTCAAAAGGTCATAAAGTGATAATAATTACATGGTAAAGGAGTCAGATATAACACTACTTATAAATTCATCAAATGAAATTTCATCCTGTGATTATTAGTATGCTAGAGATGCCTGAACATCTATATACAGAAAATGTCAATGGTGGTCATCAAGAAGATCAATGCAGGAATGTTTTATTATTAGCTTCTTTCCACAATGAATATTTTCCTTTTTTCCACAACAGAAACATGTATTTTTATTCTAAAAACAAGGATGCCTCTTCCAATCATTAAAATGATGCATCTTCATAGGTTTAGTCCCTAGCTAAAGGTTTGCACAGGAAGTTCACAACAAAGCATGACTCCACATTACATGTGAGGACAATGGAACACAGACTTTCCCATATTTAACACTTAATTTCTATAGAAGTCACTAAAGCCAGAATGTGAATAAAGCACTTGAGATACAATAACTTTAAGGGGACAGACAGCAAGCTTCCAGTTTCAAAGAGGCAGGCAAACTATAAAGGAGCACTGTCTACAATTGCTTTCCTGTCTTTCCTATTTTTGTTTAGCTTGGGATGAAGCTCTCTCTTGGGTTCTCAAAGAAGACCCTCTTAAATCATAGTCCTATTTTTAATTACTCAATCAAATATAAAGTCTTTCAAGTTGCAAACTATAACCTACACACACACACACACACACAATTCTTTATATTATTAGTCTTTATATACAATATTTGTTTTTTATTATTATTGCTAAGTGTCATAAATGCTTGACAGCAACTTTGCTTATGAGTTGCTGTCTGTAGAACATCTTAAAAAGAAAGAAAACCCTGGAGCAGATACATCTGAACGTTGAGACAAGCCACATGATCTTTTAGGGCCTTACATAATCACAAACACCTGGAGAACTGCCACGGGTGGTTGACGAATTGTGTTATGTTTAAACTCAAGAGTTGTGTGTGTCCAATTAAGTAATAAGTTTATAATCTGAACCAGGTGTTTCCTCAGAGCACTTGATATGCAGTTTGGTCTCCTGTCTTCCTTTCCTCCTTCTAGTCCTTTCCACGGGTCTTTAGCAAGTATTTTTGTTCCCTTGTAAGTTCTTAATTCTTTGGGTGCTTGTGTTTGGAGAGAGAAAGACACAAAGTCACACTGTGATGAAAGAAAAGTGTCATTTACCATGTAAAGTGTGAGAAAAGTGAATCTCTGAGAACTGCAAATTAAGCTGGAAGAATTCCCGCATGAGGGAAAATTGTTGTTCCTTTCCAGCTGCTATGTGGAAGGAATAGCAAAAAGGAGCCCTCGATCTGTGTCTGGACATAAAACACAAGACGCACCCTGTAAAGCCAAAACTTTACATTATGGGGACAACTATGTTTCCTTTTCATTTCTTTTTGCCCTAAAATTGTGAGGTTTTTTTCCTACTGGTAGCAAGGTAGTAGAGGGAAAAAAAAGGAAAGAAAGCAAAAATACCACAAGTTAAGGTCACGGCTGACAAGAGATGCCAGCAAGGAACATATTGTGTAATTGAAGCTGTGAACTGCTCTCAGGGGCAGAAATATGATGTTTGAATTCTTACACTGAAGGGCCCAAAAAGAAAAGCATCTTCACAACATGAGCAATCCCTCTGAAACCTGAAAAAAATCACTCCATTAACTCTACTTATCTAACACTAATCCTGTAATACACACAAGTCCCAAAAGGTGGTCATTAACAGCAGTATTAAAAAAAAAAAAAAAACTGCCGGGCAGTGGTGATGCATGCCTTTAATCTCAGCACTCTGGGAGGCAGAGGTAGGCGGATTTCTGAGTTTGAGGCCAGCCTGGTCTAAAGAGTGAGTTCCAGGACAAGTCAGAGCTACACAGAGAAGCCCTGTCTTGAAAAACCATAATAATAATAATAATAATAATAACAACAATAATAAACTGAAACATATGGTGGGCACAACTTGGATATTCATCAAGGTAGCAAATCAAAGGAGGAGGCTGCTCCTCTGGTTCTACTTTGACATGGTCCTGTCATAAACCTACACAGGGGCCAGGCCTTCAAGAACTCCTGCCTCAGGATTCCCTGCTGGGATGCTCTTTCTGCATCTAGAAGCTAGCCACAGGTTTAGGCCTGCTTAGAGTCACTGGGTTGCCATCTGCAAGTTGTGAGCTGCAGAGGAAAGTCCTCTACTTTCTCTTAGAGGATCAGTGGAATCATATACAACATAGCCCTATTAAGTTGGGCTGCTCAGGTATGGTCAGAACTAAATGATGATATGTGACCAGGAGCCCAGCAGATGTTTAGTAAGTTGTAGAGTGAGCAAGTCTATGACTTCTCCTTGCACAGGGAGCACATCTGTAATTTCTCCCTCACATCTTCCCACCTGCTTCCTGAAGTTTATTCCCCAGACATTCCCATGGTTCCATTTGTCACTTCATTCAGCCCACAGTTGAAACATCACAGACTGAAGGAAAGCATTTCTCCACCTACTGGATTGTTTCTTCTTCCGAGCTTTTTCACTACAGGATGCTGTCTGATAAAATTATTCATTTTATTGGCTGTCTAAAAGCATATAAGATCCATGAAAGCTGAGACTTTGAAACATTTTATTAGTGTAAACAATGGATTCCATTGTGTCGGGTCTACATTCTCATCATCAGTGAACACGTGTTCCATTTCCCCATGGGTCTCCACCAACATTTATTGTTGCTTGTCTTGAAGAGGGCCGTTCTGGGCTAGGGTGAGATGCAATCTCAACCGAAGTGTGACTTGCATTTCCAGGATGCCTAAGGAGAGTCAACACCATTTTCATATATTTATTGGCCACTTGTACTTCTTTTGAAAACTTTCTGTGTAATTCATTTGCTCATTTATTGCTCAGGTGATTTATTTGGTATCCATTTCCTGAATTCTTTATATATTTTGCATATTAATCCCTTTGACAAGGAGATTCATTTGAAGACAAATAATTAGCAAACTTTTAATTTCCATTCTGTAGCCTATCTCTTCACTCTGTTGATTATTCTTTGCCACACAGAAACTTTTTAATCAGATGCGATCCCATTTGTCAATCATTGCTATTGTTTCCTGAGCCACTGGGGTTGTATTCAGAAAGTCATTGTGTATGACATCCTGAAGCACTTTCATCAGAGACATTTAAAAAAAAAACCTCTCAACTGTGCCCTGTTTACAGCTGCCACTGATGATGTATTGAATATATTAATAAATCTTATATTTCATAATCTTTAAGCATTTACTAAACATCTAGCCCTGGGTATATACCATAATTTACATGTGATCATTGTGGCTTCATGTCATACAGTGTAACAACAGCAGAACAAGAAATTAAATCAACATTTTCTGTCTCTGAGAATGAAACTACTGTTCCTAGCCCATGTTGCCTCACGAATGCTGACGCCATCATGTATGTTTTGTGAGCACAGTGGATGCCTCTGAGGAGAGATCTGACAGGAGATGCAACGGCAGCCAAAATTGTAGAGGTTTCACAAAAGAAACTAGGGGACTTTGCCAATTCAGGTGAATCAGCCATTTCAGGTAAAGACAAAAATCCCAGGGCTGTATACAACTGAAAATAAGCCTTGTGATTCCTGAAGAGACGGAGGCCAATTAAGAGACCCAAAGCTACAATACCTTAAGATGAGGTGACTGGTCCTTTGTTATGGATATTCAAGACCTTTACTTACTAACATCTAGCTACAAAGAAAAAAAGAAACTGACTTACTTTCCTCATATTTTATCCTGCTCTCATTCCTTCATGTCTTTCAAATCTACCCGCCAGTAAAATTTCTGACACGCGTGTCAAGATTCTGTAACAACCATATTCATAAACCTAACTACTCAGGCAAGTTGAATCGCAGACTCCCTCATCACCTTCCGCTGGATCTCCTGAGGAAAACTATCCCTTCCTCTTCAAACCCAAAAGCCCAAACTTAGGATGATTCTCTTCAAACAAAACTTCTGACTCCCTGTGCAACCTCCAGCCACCTTAACTGCCACAACCTACCTCCAATAAAAAGATGTGGTGAAAAGTTCACTTCTACTGTCAACTATATGACTTACCAACGTCTATGATTACTCAAATTTCAAGCACACAGTAAGTGTTCTATCGCCATACAGTGGAAAAGTCAGTAGCTACAACTTGTAGCTTAAGAGCGCGCCCCCTGCTGACTCAAACCATGTATGTCATGCTTCTAGTTCTCAATCCGGGGGTTGCGATGCCTTGGGGTCGAATTACCCTGTCACTAGAGTCACACACATATCAGATATCCTGTATATAAGATATTTACACTAAGATTCATAACAGTAGCAAAATTACAGTTATGAAGTAGTAACCTAAATAATTTTATGGCTGTGGGTGGCCATAATATGAGGAACTATATTAAAGGGTTGCAGCATTACGAAGGCTGAGAACCACTGGACTACAGTCCAGGCCTCACTAAATTAGATGCAGGCCTTGCTAATAGGTGCGTTGGTAAATAAGTATGTCTTTTTTGCACAAGAGTGGTACCTGTGCTTAAGGACCCAGTGTCATGAAACAAGGTGTCCTCTGGTCATGAAGGAGCCAGCTCTGCTGTGAACAAGAGGGGAGTTATCTACCTAGTTCTGCTTATAGTTAAGATATCATGGGAGGTACCTACAAATGAAGTGTATGAATTTCCTTTTTATACTTACAATCCTCAGCAGGTTTGGGGTTCGCCTCTTGTAGTGAAACAGTTACTCTTAGCTGTTGAGCTGTCTCTCCAGTCAGAGATTGTGTTTTAATAAGTTCTCATTATTACATCTCCCCATCTCCATATGTTCTACCTTAAAATTCTAGGAAAATAATTTATAATACATTAATCATTTATTATTATAACACAGTGTGCATGAGGTGGAAAGAAAAATTCATTGAGAAATGTATCTGTTTCCAAGGGATATTTCAGCTGAACTGCTACTTTTCCCTATGTGACTTATATTTGTTGTCATAGACCAGGTTTTATTTCTAAAGCTGTTCTGGGCATCATTGGATCAGATGGCCCTAAATGATCTCCTTTATGGCTTTAGCAAAATAAATAAACTTAACTTTCTAGATACAACTAACTCAATCCATTTCCTCACAATACTGGAAGGTTGGAGAAACTTTGCACTTTCAGATAGGAAATTTTGGTCCCTGGTCCCAGACAGCATCAATTCCTACAGTACGTTTAGCAGCAGCCCTGACTACTATCCACCAGATGGCAGTAGCACTCAGAGCCTTAACCAAAAATTACTTGACATTTTGGAAGGACCCAGTAGACAAAAATTACCCTTAACTGAGAATCACTGACATAGTGAATACTCTACCAAAAGCTAAAATTCTTGGCTTAAGATGCTTCTACTTTAGGCACAATTGTGTCAACCTGGGGGTTTCTAGATGTAGCCATTTCCATGAGTTCACATCTAGACACCAATCTGGCTTGGCTTTCCTTCTGTCCCTAGTAAAGGCTCAAACTTTAGATTTCATCATATGCCTCAGGCCCCATGCCACCCTTACATATACAGTTTCTAAATCTGGTTGGAGTACTCACTGTTTCTACTACATACTCCCTACCTTTACCTCCACTGTTTATAGAATCAATTTTATTAACACTCTACTAAATTGTCAAGTTTTCTGTTTGTTTTGGTTTGATTTTTGCAGCTTGAGGACAACTTGATTACAGTCTACAAGAAAGATCCCCCAGGGCAAGTAAGCTATAAGTCATGGCAGCTGCCCCAAGGAGAAGAAAAGAGAAGAGGAGAAAAAGTAAAACAAAATAAAAAGCCATGCCCCTTGAGTTAAGCCAGCATAGAGGTTAGCCATGCAGCAGCAGGCAGCCAAATGGGGAGGAGGGGGGCTTTAGAGGAAGAATAAGGGAGTCTAAGGTGTTAGGGAATGCATGCTTAGGAGAGAAATACAATGAAGCAAAGATAAAGGTACATTTTCCTGAGTAATTCAGAAAAGAGGGCAAGCTTACAAAGCAACGTAACTAGCTATGTTCTGTAAGAGACTCCATTAGGAGCTTGGAGGAAAGAAAGGACAGTGTGTCATTAACAGATATTTACCCCACCTCTCTAACATGGCTAAAGACTAGCCTTCCAAACGGCAGTGCTGCATCTCAGAGAAGTGTGTTCTTACCCAGTTCATTGACCCTGATCAGCTGGGACCTGGCTAGTTAGCTCTCCTCTCAGGAAAAAGGTACTATTTTCCTGGGCCACATATTTTTCTCTAATTTTTTTAAACTGCTTATACCCCAACATTGTCCCCTCTAAAGTCATTTAGGAGATAGATTGAAATCGGGGTACATATGTAAGTCATTGTCACCATGAAAATCTGGAGATTCTGTTCTGAAAAGGCCACCAGAGGGTATCAGTGTCTGGAGTGGAGTTCTAGTCCCCACCCACAAGGTATAGCTATAGCCTCTGGGTAGGGGTACTCTTTGGGGAGATGGGAAACTTGGGCTCCCTTCTGGTGTTTCTGGCCAAAGAACCAAGAACATTTCTAAAACTGCTGCTTTGGGGTCCCTGCCATGTCCAGTTTCTATGTCCTGTTCTTATCATTGACCTGCTGATGAAGACACCCTCCCTGAAGGGCTAAGGTTTAATTGAAACCTCTCACACTGCCAGATATTAGTAGCTTCTGATTAACTAGAATAGGACCCCAACTAGCCACATTTTACCTGGAGAGAGGAGAACCAAGTCACTCAGTAACATTCTGCAGAAGTAAAGTTTCTTACATGTCCAGCCAGAGATGCTCTAGGCCTATGCAAGAACCCAATCTAACTGTTCTGATGTGTGCCTTTCCTGTCAGCACCGTCCATGTTGGGTACAATTCTTTGATATTCTTAGTATGTTGGTACCGAGGGGTATCTTAGAGCGTGGACTGATTTTGCTACGTTCCTATAATCCTTTAGCTTCACCACAAGTAATACCAAGTCAATGTGTTAAAATCTACATGCTTGCCTGTAATGGCAACTTCAGGACAAATCCTGAGCTACTGCCCCCTCCATTTAAATCACTAACCAAAAGTATATATGCCACTTTGGCGTTTTCTTTTACTATTGCTTTATCTCTATATAATTTTTCTTCTTCCTTTTAAATATCTACAATTCTTATTAATGGCCTCAGAGCTCCCATACTGCATTAAATCATCATAGTTCTTACAGGCAGTCTTGCCCACCCCATATCCATAGTAAAACAGCTGATATCTCCCTGTTCAAAGCACCATAAAACAATCATTGAACAATGGACAGTCTCTGTGATATTGAGGAAGTTATCAATTTCCAGTTTTCCCAAAATATTTCACTTTGGATTTTTGAGAGAGCCTCATGGGCCAGGCTGATCTCTAACTTTATACTGCAGCTTAAGGATAACTTTGAATATCTGCCTCCTACCTCCTACCTCCTCCTCCTCCCCCACCACAAGTGCTGGAATTTCAGGTGTGTGACTCCATGCGTGGCTCAAAATGTTTTCTTCCCTTGTCAAATTTGGTGTTGAATTTAATTTGGTTTTCTTTCCAACCAAGATACAGCCATCTTGGAATGGTTTATGTTAGAAAGTGGTTCACAGCATGCTTTAAGAAACAAGCTGTGTGGAGACAGGAGGTCTGCAGCCAGTAGTAAATTTGTTAAGTGTGAATCACTAGGGCCATTCCCTTCCTCTCCAGGATATTGTTCAGACATTGCCTGCAAATGCTGCTGGCTACTAACCAGGAAGTATGAGCATTGCTTTTCTGATGGGCACACCCTTGGAAACAGGGTGGTTTTCTTCTAACAAAAACCAAGGAACCTGCTGAGGCTTGTCATGAAACTGTAAGATATACTTCTCTGTTTAACTAAGAATGACATGGACAGCATCCTGATATGTCCCTTTGAAGCAGATCTGGTGGCTTACTCCTAACTCTTTCATCATAGATAGATAGATAGACAGACAGACAGATAGACAGATAGACAGACAGGCAGACATATAGATATTTATGCTGGTTCTGTTCCTTCGGGGAACCCTGATCAATAATACACTTACTTCCTCATGTGGCTGCTGAGAACCAAATCTGGGTCCTCTGCAAGAGCAGCAAATGCTCACGATTTCCGAGCCATCTCCTCAGCTCCTATAATATACTATAAACAAAACTGACGCACTACCTCAGTTTGACCAGGACTGAGGAATACCCAGAAACATAGGTTTCCAGTCCCCAAACCTGGAAAGTCTTGATTCTATCCTTTAAAGGTAATTTTGAAATGTACAAAACCTGTTTCTCTACGGGGTAGTTGAAAAACTCAAGACAACAGGAACTATCGGTACCTCTTCTTTTAAACTAGGCATTGGAAATGCTTGCCTAATCTAATCTAATACTGTCCCATGTTTCTTATAATTATAGTTGCCCTAGGCAAATTTAATGACAATCGGGACCAGAAATGGGGTAACTGCTCCATCTTCCTACTGCCTACCACTTGAGCCTTTTCTTTTCCAGAAATTTGGATTCCAGGCAGGAAATTGTGTTGTCACCACTAGCTGTGCCTCTTTCTGCAGGATATGCCTTTTCTTGGCTTTTTAAGGCAAGTTTAAAAAATATTTTATCAGTGTGTATTAATTCTCCACAATAATGGGCTTCATTATGGCAACTTTGCACTCTCAAAAGCATTTGATTCAGGCTCTCATCCTCTCCCCAGTCTTGCCAATTCTCTTCCTTCTTCCCAACTGGTCACACTACTGCTTTCATGATGCTCTTTTTTGGTTTTCTTTTAATGGCACAATTCAGCGTCCTTTGGATTGCTTAAAGAAAAATGACCAAGCAAGCCTTCAAACAATGCCAAAATAAAGATCTACATAAACCTAGGCGTTTTAAGGCTGATTAAATATTAACTAGCTAAAATCAAGTTCTTTTAAAATGTCTCTTAAAATCTTACTAGTTCGAGTGAGGACAGTCACCTGGACCAGCATTTTTTCCATGTCATTGCATATGTTGCTTACACTGTGGTGGTGTTCTTAAAGTACAGTTTCAGATCCTATAGCTCTGAGGTAGAGTCTGATTATTCCAGGAGATAACATTGCTGGGTCATGGACCCCACATGAGGCTATCAGAATTTTATAGGTATTCTCAGGTGAACTCATGTTCAAAATATATTCATTATATTTTATACTCATGTATTAGCATGTCATTGTCATCTAAAAAATAAAAATGAACTCCAGAATAGCACTATTTTAAGTACCAATGATCCTGGTGGCACACCAATTATGTGAATATTACTCTAGCATAAGAAAGTTGCCTGGAGTCAGGCGGTGGTGGAGCATGCCTGTCATCCCAGCACTCCGGGATTACAGAGGCAGGCGGATTTTTGAGTTCAAGGCCAGCCTGGTCTACCAAGTGAGTTCCAGGACAGCCAGGGCTATACAGAGAAACCCTGTCTCGAAAAAAACAAAAGAAAAAAGAAAAAAAGAAAAAAAAAGGAAGTTGCCTGGATATAGGAACTTAACCCATCTTCAAAGGCAATCGCACTGATGGTCAAAAACGTCCGTTGTTCTGTAGTAAGAATCTATGTTCTACCCAAAGGCTTACATTTGGAGGCATGTAAAGCAAACATCACCTTTCCTGTCACTGTTACAAACTCCAATCACTAAAAAGGATTTGGTTTCCTTAATGCACAAAGAACTTGTATAAAACATCAATCAGCATTACCATGGTGATATATGAAGGCACCCATTTCCTCTCAGCATAAGCAATACAATATATTTACTTGACTTTTTAATTTACATTTTCCTGAGCAATTTAAAAGAAAACTTTTAAATATTTGCTACTTAAAAAGTCAAGTAAAGCTAGGCATGATGGTGCACGCCTATAATTCCAGCACTTGGAAGGCAGAGGCAGGCGGATTTCTGAGTTCGAGGCCAGCCTGGTCTACAGAGTGAGTTCCAGGACAGCCAGGGCTACACAGAGAAACCCTGTCTCGAAAACAAAACAAAACAAAACAAAAGTCAAGTAAATATATTGTATCACCATGGTAATGCTGATTGGTGCCACATATGGCAGACACTTACCAAATCATTAAAAAAAAATTAGACCAGGTGAGATGGTTCAAGGGGCAAAGGTTCTTGCCACTAAGCTGGACAACCTGACCTGATTTCCATGGGTAGAATCCACCCGGTGGAGGGAGACAGCCAATTCTGGGAAGCTGTTCTCTGACCTCTACACGGGTGCCATGGCAAGACTGTATGTGTATGTATATACCTGCGCGTGCGCACACACACAGAGTAAATAAATAAATAAACTTTAAGATGTCCTTTTTCAACTTTGTATTAGTACTTTGTGAATTTCACATCACGCACCCCAATCCCACTCATCTCCCCCTTCTCTTTTACCCACCCTCCACCCTTGCAACCTCCCGTGCAATAGAACAAAAATCTTGTTTTTGGAAACTGTAGTATGTCACAGTCTGTCCCACTATACACCCTTTGTCCACATTTCTTTGCTTGCAAATGTTCACAGCAGTGACTCCCTAATCTGCCCGGAACCATGTAGACAGTGGTCATCTCAGGCTCAGTTTTTCAAGGACTGTTAGACTACTAATCATTCAGATGTTCATAGGTCAGAACACTGAGTGTAGACATAATTTCTCTCCTCTCTGCCACCTACTGATGCGCATGTGACACAGCGGCCACATCTACAATGACTCTAGGGGCAAAAATAAAGCTATTTTTTAATTAACTTCTTGAAGAATGTCGAAAAATTCAAATGGTGTTATATATATATATATATATATATATATAATAAGGTAACATGATACTAGAAAAAAAGCCAAACAACAACAATTACTACTTCTGGGTGGTGATACAACAAGAGATCTCAATTATGTTCTTATTTCCAAATCATATTTTTTATTTTATATACTAGTCAGAATTTTCAAAAAACGACAAGCCTTTGGAATTCAGATTGAGCTCAAAAGAAAAAGTAATAAGAGCCTAACGTTGACTTGGCTTTAAATAGAAGGATTCACTTTTTTATTTATAGTTTTTGAAGTTGTTTTATTTTTAAATGTATGAATGTTTTGTGTGTTATATAACTGCACTATATACATGCCTGATGCCAAATGAGGCCAGAAGATAATACCCCTGGAACTGGAGTTTCAGACAGTTGTGAGGAATGCTGGGAACTGAACCTGGCACTTCTGCAGTCATTGAGGTGCTTTTGACTTCTGAGTCACTGAAGAACCAGCCTGCCTCCATCTTAGGCTTAAAAGACTTCTTACAGTAAAGACAAACTAGGTTCATTCCTGTTTATGATTAAACCTCTGTTTCTTAAAGATTAAGCTTTGCCCCACCCATAACAAGTGATTTTGTACTTCCTGTTCCAGGAATGGTGCTCATATCTTCATTTCAAATAGCTATTTATAACCATCTTGCGCCCCTAAAGGTTCTATGACCCCCTGTGATGACCTCACAATGACTACCAGTTGTCATGACCTTGTTTTGATCATTTATTAGGTTCCTTCTGCTCCTATAACCCCATATATTTTCCCCCACTTGGAAAGCTCTCCACCTCTGAGTTCTACAAAAGCCTGGTTTTCCTCACATCCAATGCTGCTCTCTTTGAAATCCTAACTTTAGGAGAAGTGACCAACTGACTAAATACAGCTTGTTTTAATAAGATAGTCATGGGACTGTCCCATACACACACACACACACACACACACACACACATATACACACACACACACAAATTCAGGTCTAGCATCATCTCTCCAGTCCCAAATTGTAGGCTTTAAAGGTTTACATTAAGAGAAAGTTAAGTGCTTCTTACCTATACTCTTATACTCTGGGGATAAAACTGACATAGTCATTTCTCAGGATTTGAATTAGCAATGTTCTATAAAACTACCATGATTCTTTAATTAATAAGTCCTAAACCATTGGCTCCTAATGCAACCTAAGACTGGGTTTCTTCAAGTGTCTGGTAACAATATTTTTGTCAGTCCATCTATGTCTGCCTCTATTATATGTGTGTTCTGTCTAAAGACACCATATACCATACATATATATACACACATATATATATATATATACATAATATATATACATTATATATATATATATATATATATATATATATATATATATATATATCCCACAAATGTTAAGGAACTCAACCATCAGTACTAAATCATACTATTTACTGAACGAACACATTTTCTTTGTAAACAAGGCCCAGTAGCAGCGTTCTGTGAAGGAATACTAGATATGTGTGATGCTCAGGAATCATTTTGAACAGGAAACATCAAAAAGCAGGAAAATATAGGAAACATGCCACTAGGATTATTACAAGGATACTGGCCTACATTATAAGAGCCAAAACAAGGAAGTCATCATCTTATTACACCTCAGCTGGCACGAGATGAGTCAGGCAGCCCTAACATCCTAAAACATCATCAAAGCTCTACAAGTGTTGATTTGGCAATTAGTGGTGAGTTTTCCAAGCAGGAGAACTCATAAATGTAAAATCTACAAATAATAAGGATAAAATTTAATTGCAGCTATAATTGAAGGGAAAATTCTTCATCAAGAGAAAAGGGTGGAACATCAATAGCTATATCTATATATCTAACAATCTATATCTAAGCCTCTTCACCCAGTTCTTTAAAGCTGAATACCATATGATTTACAAAGCAGTGCCCCTGCCAGAGCACTTGACATAATGGAAACAAAAGTTTAGCAGTCATTGTTTAATATAGTCATCGCCTTCAACAAGAGCCAGACAGAGAAGACTGGGCTAATCTAAGCTGAAACAATTCATAATCCTCTTGAGCATGTTAAGTCAGGCAATTCCTGACTCAAGGCCACCATCAAGGTATGCATGTATGTTAAACCGGAAAAAATATAATGTCACTGGGACCAAGTGAAGAAGAAAGTGCCATACTCTTGGGATTGTTTGGAAAACATGATGGAGATACTAATGCTTGAAAAGAGCTTAAAAGTTCTGGAACATGGCAGCCCAAGTTCTGGAGCTCTGGACAAAGGACTAGGATCAAATAAAGAAGGTGAAAGTGTGGCTCTCATCGTGGGTGTGAGGTAAGACAGATACAGTGCAACCAAAGTGTTAGCAGAGAGAACTTGAGGGCAAATGGAGAAATGAAGGAACACAGATCTAACTAGCCTCATCTTGTTCCTGGAAGCCTCTTGGCTAAATCTTTCCATGGTTAAATACAGTGACCAAATCTTTCCCTGCCTGTTTTTACTTCCTTAACTAGAATACATATGGAAGCAACACTCCATAACACGTAGCACACCCTCAACATCTGAAAGATCAGCTTCCATCAACCCTTGTATGTTGTAAGCCCTGGGTAAATATTTACTAATTCAACGAGCGGACTTACAAATATACTGAGTCTTTAACTCTGTTCTCCCATTTACCACTAATAGGGATGGTTGAAAATGCCACAATATTACATTACACATCTTTGTTCCCTATCCAACTAAAACAAAAAGTAGTGTCCAACAGAATCTCCAAATTTATACTCCATATTTATAAATATGTGAGTATGCCCATAAAATCTGAAGATTTAGTGTTAAATTTTGGTTCCTTGAATCTAATTCGCCAGAACTTAATATAATACTTATTGAGTTCTTAGATTATGTGTTGGTGTTTATAATATTATATTACATGAAGTTAAACATATTTCTGTGTTGGTGTTTATATGTTACATGAAGTTAAACATTTCTGTTTGTAAAAAAACATTCTGAAAACTCAAATTTTCTTTATAAAAGTATTTAATCATATCTTAGTTTCTTCTCGCTTTAACAAATTATTTTAATTGTACATACTTCTTTAAAACTTTTATTATATCATGTACTGCAGTCCTGCTCATCTCTCTATCCCCCTCATAGCTGTCCTTTGCCCTTGCAATCTCCCCCCTCAAAATAAACACACACACATACACACACACACACACACACACACACACACACAGCATAAAAACATCTCCTCATGGAAGTAATACTATTTCTCGTGTGTCCTACAGTATATCCCTCTGTCCACACATCTTCACTTGCAAATGTTCACTACAATGAGTCATTGGTCTGATTTGAGATGTCTGACTTCTGTGACACTATCAATATTGAATCCTCACCGGGACTCCTCCTGGTTATCTTGTTATTACCTTGTGTTATGGAGTTCTTGTAGCTTTAGATCAGCACGACTGGCCATTTCACTTGTCCCAACCATTCACAGATAATATAGTTTGTCAACTCAGAGCCCTGGATCTGGAGCTGGGCAGTAGCTGAGCTGGTCAGCACACTGGCTCTCCCTTATCTACATCACCAGAGCTAGCTCTCCAGCACTACTCCAGCTAAGCCACCCAATGCCTCCACCAGCAGGAGGCAGGGTCAGCTTTCCAGCTCTTAAACCCTTGAGGCTGGCTCACTCATGACTTTGCCATCATGAGCAGCTGCACTGTGTTGCCCAGGTGAGGTGCAGGGCCTGCTCTCCTGAGTGCTGCAGCTCTTAAGGAACAGAGATAGTTCTTCCACAATCATGATACGGTAGGCCACTTTCCCAATTGCTGGGGGTGGAGAGGTGACACCAGTGTCACCAGATGTGGTGTGGTCAGCTCAACTACATCCCCACCACCAGGGCCAGTTCCACTGTGCTGCCTGGGCCAGCCAGAGCCAGCTCTCTGGAGTACTGCCAGTGAGAGATGGAGCCAGCTCTCCAGAATGCTGTAGCCAGTGAGGAGTAGGGCCAGTTTGCACAGCCTCTGGACACATCCTCCTGGCTGCCCTGACCAAGGATGCCCCCATGTTCTTTGGTGGCAAAAAAATGAATCATGGTCATTGACACTGATTCCTTCCACTGTGTAGCAATGAACCTAGCCATGGCTCTTAGCAGCAGCTCAGGCTGGGGCCTCACCATGACCTCAAGTGTCAGGGATGGCCACTCACAACAGGCCCCTCCTAACTCCACCATCACGTCTCCAGTTCCATCTCTCTTCATAAAGCTCAAGCTGCTCCACTTCTTATTCTCTCCCATCTGTCCACCACATACTCGTACATTGTGGTGCTCCCACTGCAGGCTGGGCAGGAGGCTAGTGAGCCCCAGGGTGACATCCTCCAGCAAATGGGTATCTATACCCCACCTGTGCCGTGAGCCTGAAGGCAGGTCTGTGGGTAGCACAGGAGTCCACAGGTCGCTATCTTCCTCCTCCCATGTTGCATTGTGTGGTGGTAAGTCAGGCTCTGCGTGTCTATGCCCCTGCCCCTGTGCCATGGGGGAGAGGGCAGGTCTGTGGATATCCCTCTCCAGCACCAGTGGCATGATGGAACACAGGCCTCTATTTGTCTTCTTTTTCCTGTGCCATGCTGTGTGGATTTGATTTGATTTGATTTTTATATGTCTTAAGCATAAAACAACTTTGGCCATCAAGCTAGGATGAACAGAGACTGCCATCTGCTCTGCCCCTGACTGATAACAAGGTGTCTCTTTTCCCATTACCAGGGGAGTTAATCATATAATTTTAAGAAGCCAATTCTTGCTCTTTGTGAACTGCTGAGATAGAAATATCAGCAGGACAAAATTAAATAATATTAAAATAGTTAATATTTAAACTTGGGTATATTTCATATAAAATCACTATAACAACCATATAGCAGCCTATGGCAAGAAACTTCTAAATTAATTTTTGCCTATATTCATTGCTTCTGATTGAATTTTCTATTAGAAGTAAAAATCAAATTTTCAAAGACACACTTTTGCAGTCAAATCTTGTACTTACGGTTTCAAATCCTCGGTGTGGATGGTCAGGAAATCCTCCCGGCCTTCCTCCTTTAAATTCATCAAACAGTAGAAATGGATCCAGAATTTTCAACTGGAATAACAAAATTTGGCATGTTAGACACAGCTTTTAAGTCACACTACAGGGGCTACATGCATAAACATATCTAACAAAACTCATTGAAGATTGTGTAGCCAGTAAGCAACCTTCTAAAATGCAAATTGTACTCACGAAGAAATTATACCTGCACATAACAATTCATCAATTACATTAGAATTGACATTGTAGGAGGAGAGTAAAGAGTGAATAAACATTTTGTGATTGTCTACAATACAGTCAAGTAGGTCATTATCAATCTGTAACAGATTTTTAACATCATGAGGTAGGTGTTTATAAAATCACTAACTAAACTGTGATTATGAGTGTTTTCAAGGAAAACAACTTCACACATATAAGAATAGGTGATAGCAGGAAAGTCTTTGAAGATTTGATTTTTACTTCTAATAGAAATTTATGACCTGGGAAATGGCTCTTGAGCTGAGACTTGAAGTCATGTTGTAGCTAATCAAGTGGAAAGGAGAGAAGGGCGATGTTCCAGAAACAAGGCGGGGAGAGAGGTTTGCTTGACAGAGCCTCTTCCCATCAATCATCAGAATTCCATGGGCACATAAAATTAACAGTTCCTGAATATTCTTGCACAGAGACAGATTTTCTTCATAATTTTATGAAGGACTTTATTTTAATAAATATTATTATTATTTAAATAAATAATTTTATTTACTGGCTTAAATAAGCCTTTAATTTCTTCTATCAATAATAAGTTACTCATATGTATGTGCACATTTATGTCAATCCTTGCTCCTTATTAATGGCTCAAATAGAAATGTCTGCAATGATAAAAATCAAACAAAAAGTAAATAATTAAATTTGACTATACTTCATTTAAAAATAAATCATATAGCTTTAGAGTACACATAAAGCCTTTGGGTTTTGAAATTCTCATTTTGTATCGTAGGCTGACCACAACTCTCAATCCTCCTGCCTCCCCATCCTAAGTTTTGGGATGAAAGGTATATACCACCATAACTATAGTTCAAATCTTAAAGGAATTTGGATCTCATCCTGAAGGTGATGGGTTGTAATTGGGAGTTGAGATAATTAGATTTAAAAAAAAATCATTCTATAGAAGGTGATAGATATTCAATATCCTGTGTAGGAGCAAGTGCCAGAAATAAGGTAATAGCAGTGGTGATGGAGAATCATTGAATGTCTTGGTAGATATTATGAGACATGTAGGAAAAATACTAAATAACTACCATATTTCTTGTTATGGTGCCTGGAAAGATGGTAAGTTCACTCAACAAATCAAGGAATATTGAAAAAGCAGCAATGTCAACATAATTATGAGTTTGGTCTATGTCTTGTTGAGTTTGAGATATCTACTCTAAATGTTATGCATATAAATATTAATGCTTATGCAAAGGGTACTGAAACTAGATCTCAAGTTCAGTCAACAGGTAGAAACAGCTGTGTTATCAACATATTCAAGGCTGCCTTGCTTATTCTTGTCCATCTGTTTGAAATTCTTATCAACATCTGTGAGTAATGATGTTGAAAGTTTTACTGGAATTGCTTTGAATCTATGTATCAATTTTAGAAAGAGATTTAAGTAATATTGATCTATTTTATTTATAAACATGTTACCTCTATTGAAGTCTTTAAATGTCCTTCAATAAGGAGCTATAATTTTCTTCATAAAGGTTTTGTATATATTTTAATTTTTCTGTGTAACATACCTAAATGGCATCATAAACTGCACTTAAAATTACATTTTGCATCATTTGCTACTGGGAATTATAAATATGAGTATATAGATGTCTTTTGAAGACTGATAAGCACTTATTAATTTTAGTAATTCCCCTGCAGGTTCTTTTGAGTTTTATTTCCTAAGATGGTCTCAGCACTAGTGTATCTAGCAACAAGCTTTCCCCCTGGTAGTTCATAAAGTGTTTGCTTGACTTAAAACCACAAGTTGCAATTTTTCCAGGTTTTGTTGAGTCCAGCTGGCCTCTGAATCTTCTCTTTCGGGAGTTCATGTTAAAACAGCACATACATGGTCTAGCCAAACAAGGAGAAGGGATAACCCTGAGACTCATGGATAACACACCTCAAGATGGATGGGAACATACAATCCTATTGCAGGAAGGGAACAAATATTTGAGAGCAACAATCCAACAGACACCCATAAGCAAACAGCTCAGACTTTCTTCATTTCCAAGCCTTGTACTTTCTATTTATCGCCCCACCTTCCACCCCACCCACCACCACCCTACTACCACCCCACACCCCCGCAATGCTGGAGTGGGTGAAAGCTGGAAGCTGTGGTCTCACCCACACTACACAAGCACTCCACCACCAAGCTAAGTCACCAGCCCTAACTTACCCCTCTTTTTCCTTCTTGCCTTTGTTTTGCAAGCTAGCACCTCTCTGAGTAGAAACCATAGTAATAGGTGTCATTGTCATGTCCCTGATTTTACACAGCTGGCTGTTAATAAAGTTTTATAATCACAGATTTCTATTTTTCTGTAGACTCCCTTCAGAGGGTTAAAGAGCTGCCCTTCCATTTCTAGTTATTAAGATTATCAATAGATTTTGAATTTTCTTGCTGCCTCCTATCTATCAACTAAGTTAATTATGTGTCCTTTCTCTTCTTTGTCTCCTAATATGAATAAAGATGATATGTCTTTATTGCTTCTTGGTGACAAGGAGATTCATATGGGCAAATAAACTGGTCTCAAATAATCTGTGAAGACAAAAAAGTTCACTCTCTTCAGTCAACCCCGGTCACTGTCAATCACCCATAGAACAGCAATTATTCACTGCTTCTGCTCTGGAATGGAAATCTCAAAATACGGAGACAGTTTGAGGGCACTGGCTAATAAGTTCAAGGCTAGAAAGATTTTGAGAGTCATACAAGAAAAAAATCAAAGCTACATTACAATCACTGGAGTGTGAAATGTGGAGGGTTAAAAGGAATGGGAGAGAGCCACAGGCAGCACCCACCCCCCATCATCTTAAACACTAGCTGAACAATCCTGGATGAAACATTGGTAGTAACAGACACACATGAAGCACACACTGGAAGCTGGAGGAAAGGTGATCCTGGTTGCAAGGCAAAGAATGTGAATTTCATAGAGAGAAAAACTGTCAAGTAATGAAGATGTGACATGGTCCCCTTTGACCACGTGTAGCAAAATGTAAAAAGAAAGAAGTAATACAAACACAAAATGATTGATCAAAAGGAACTTTGAAAGGCTGGGAAAATATGCAGCCCAGTTTTAAAGAATGAAAAGGCATGCTATTAACATGGTGGCCAAATAGCTATTTGATAGAGAGTCATCTATAAAGAATTCGGAAACTGTTGGCCAAAACAATAGAAGAAACTGGTACCATGTTTTGCCTTAGTCCACTCAAGGTGCTATCACAAACTATCATAAAAGTGAGTACCTTCAAAGTAATTCAAATGTATTTCTTACGGTGCTGAAAGCTCCGAAGTTCAAGATTAAGGCAGCAACAGCAGCTTTAGTGTCTAGTAAAAATCCATTTTCTGCATAGGCAAGACCTTCTAGGTGTGTCCTTACAGGATGGCAGGGTCCAGCTAACTCTCTGTGATCACCATTATTAAGACATTTAATCCCAGATATGCAGATTTCATCCTCATGGCATAACTACCTCCTAAAGACCCTGCCTGCTAATACCATTATCTTGAAGGTTAGGATCTCAAACTTTGATTTGAGGAAGGACACACACGTTTAAACCATATCAGTATGATGTGTACTAATTGCATATTGGCTCCTGCAAGTCACAATCTCTGGCACATGAACACACCCACAAGAAGAAAGTCTGCATAAAAAAAGGCTACAGAACCCAGGTTGCTGATCAAGTGTCAGAGGGATGGACTATTTAACTGGCCAGAAGCCAAGTGATGTGAGTTAGACACTTGAATAAACAAGAGGACACAGTTGTGTAAGACTGCTGCACCAAAGTGCTACTTGCACCAGGGCTGAAAATTCATTCTTACTAGTCTGCAACCATTTACCACAGCTTGAGCAGCACATTTAATAAACATGTACCGCCTGTCCACAAGAACAGACTTCTATAAGAACTCTGACTTTCTAAAATGTTCTAACTATGTATCCATAGTTCAATCACATCTCTCTTTTTCCTATGTGTTTCTTTTCCTTCAACTACTTCCAAAACCTTTAGCTGCCAATTTTAACTGGCAGCTTCCAAGACCGTTCTTTCAACATCTTTAAAACTCCAAACAAAACCTGTGGCCACCAGCCCTCTGGCTTGTAGCACTCCCATAATAAAGCTCCAACAGCCCAGCAGGTTTGGGAAGTCAGGAAGTGCTGGAAGTGCCTATCAGAAGCACAGGCCTTTGGAAATAAGACTGATAATATGCTTTTCAAATGACCCTCTATTCAATCCAGAATAATTCTAAATATGCAGAGTACACCCCACAAACTCTGGGTTGTACTTTTGTTAGATTCTTTAGTCTCCTCCAGCTAGGTCCTATGGTTGACTCTGGCTACCACAAGGCAAGTCTAGGGTGGAGCTTTTAGGCCCATTCCTTATCATATGAAGACGGACAGTTGATATTTGTCCAATACACTTTTTTGTCCTCTTCCTCCCTTCTGTGTCAGAGGACAAGTGGTGGCTGCTATTGTGTTAAACAAGAGCTATTTCATAATATCACGGAATCCTTTGAATGTTCCAATATGATAAGAGGACTATAATTATATAGGTATGTATTATATTAGATATATAGTTATATATAATTAATTTTATCATCCTCTCTTCTTGTGTCACCTCCCTCCACATCTTTACAGATTTTGTTAGCTGGCATACAAAGTGATAATTTTCACTATGTTATTTTCATATATCACTATACTGTGTATGTATCCATGCCTCCCTTCTCCCTCTTGCTGATTACCTGTGAGGTCATTCACCTACTATTGTGTCACATAGATCCCATTACCCTTTTTTGTTCTTGTATTTCTGAGACACAAACTGAAATGCTAATGAGAAAGATATTGTGGGTTTCTGTTCAAAATACTTTGAGGCAGGATATGAAGCAGGACATTCATTGTGCTAATCCCTTAGTTTTCTTTGTTTCAAAGTAATCAAATGACTCAAAGAGAACCACATTCTTCTGAACAGTATCTGGTGGAACTGGGCCACATAAAAACAAGTGCAGATAAGAGATGGTTTCTCTCCTCCTGGGAGTACAGAGGAACCACCTCCCAACATCATGCTGCTCAGTCGTTCAAACTCTATGACTGTCTACCCTGGTCCATGGATAACTGTATTAAAAGATATGAGCTGGCCCTAACCTATCTTTTCTTTATTATAAACCATAGAAAGGTTAATTATAAGTTCCTCTTCAACTTCCACATTTGCAATGATAGGAAGAGAGGAAGAAAAATCACTTGTGGCAGTTACTAAAATGGAACACTTCAGTTGGCAACTTCAAGGCAAAAATAGCTTTGTTGTCCAAAGGTTCTATTTCCTCAGGATGTAAGCCTTGGTCAATAGACTTTGAAGAGTAACCTTCTCAATGTAGACCAATGCCTTCATTCTCTGCTCATGGAGCAGGGGGGGTCTATCTTTTTGTAGAATGTGGAATTATGTTAAAATCAATAGTCAACTTGAGTACAAGAATAATGGCAGCCTTATACAGTCAAAGGGGCAGAACTTTTTAAAATGTTTCTAATGTTTATGAAGAATTTGTAATGACACAGAAAGTTCTTGTGTTACCATACTTAATGAAAATTCTCAGGACACAAAACTGCCTTCCATATAATCCCCAATGATGTAAAACAGTGGTTCTAAACCTGTGGGTAACAACCCCTTTAGCAAACTATCTCCAGCAATATTTACACTGATTCATAAGAGGAGGAAAATTAGTTATGAAGTAAGTAGCAACAAAAATAATTTTATGGTTAGAGTCACCACAACATGAGGAATTGGATTGAAGGGTTGCAGCATTAGGAAGGATGAGAATCACTGAAGTAGAAAGAACATAACTGACAGATGGACTAGTTAGTCATGGCTACCCTCAATACATATGTTTTGTTCTTTTGTTAATTTTGGAAATGATTTAGTCATCTAGTATTTTTATATTCAATAAAAATGGGTTTGGGTGATGTATCTAGTAGCAGCATCCTTACAGGTCTGTGAGGTCTCAGAACTCTTTCTAGGTTTTCTGTTCACAATGACATCTATAGAGCATGTCCCTACTTCCAATTGGCCTTATGCATTTAGCCATTAAGATAAACTTATTTGTGTCTTTTCTTTGACAAATTGTGCATTTTAGATTTCAGGAGCTATCTGTGAATGAGTTAATGTTGGAAAGAGAAAACACCAGACAGAAGAAAGAAGACTGAGGGGCTAAAGGGGGGAAAGTGTTTGTTGCCTATCTCAATGGCTAAGCAACATCAAGCTGGGTGAAATAAGCCAGGCACAGAGAGACAAATACTGCATACTTGGGTGTGGAATCTAAACAATCAGAAATAAAATGGTGACTTCAGAGTCTGCAATGGGATAACGGAAAGATATTGGTCAGACAGGAAGAATAAGTTCAAGAGATCAATAGCACTGGATAACTGTAAAGTGATGGTGTATTCTATAGTCAAAATGTGCTAATAAGTAGATTTTTAAAATAATTATGTGAAGTAATACAAATGTTGATTAGCTATTTTGTCCATCTCTTGGCATGTACAAGTATAAGCTACAAATATAAAAATAAATATATGAAGTAATACAGATGTCGATTAGCTTGTTTTGTCCATTCCTTGCCATATACAAACATAAAACAACAGCTGGGTGTGGTGGCACACACCTTTAATCCCAGAATTTGGAAAGCAGAGGTAGGCAGATGTCTGTGAATTTGAGCCAGCCTAGTTTACAAGTGAGTACAGGGCTCTGTTAAACACTGAAACTCTGTCTAAAAAAAAAAAAAAAAAAAAAACATGCGCGCGCGCGCGCGCGCGCGCGCACACACACACACATCCATACATCCATGCACGTACAAACACACACATACACAACCCATCAACAGTGTAGGGCAGCACTCACTGAAAAAGCAATGACTTTTCAAACCCTACAAGCAAAGATGAGCCTGGTGTTCCTAGCTACTCAGGAGGCTGAAGCAGGAGGATTTTAAGTACAAGACAATCCTAGGCAGAACCTAATTATCTGCATACTAGAAACCTCCTTTAGGCTGGGTTGATACACAGGGGCCCCAGTTGTGGAGTTCTATGTTTCTCCCACAGGAACACCCCGGGGAAGTTCCTGGCCAGCTTGGCCTTCTCTTCCCAAATCCCCATTGAATAGCCTGCCAGTCCCTTTAGAAAGGACAGCTCAAAGGAGGAAGCACTCATCCAGCCTGCATACCTCAGGTCTGCCAATGCTTCTGCGCACGCGTGCTCCAACCCCCTCTGGCTGCTCCCGGCTGAGCACTGAGAGAGTGACCTTTTTAGAGGATGCCATTTTGGAGTTTATAAAGAAAGTTCTGGTGTTGAGCTGCAGAGGATGGAGAGAAAGAAGAAAGACAACAAATAAAAAAGAAATCACAATGGAGGAGACATCTACAGATTATAAACTAAGAATATTAACATTAATTAGATTTGCCTCAAACCCTAATAGTGGCAATTTATTGAATACTGGCTATGAACAGGGCCTAGATTAGATGATTTTTAAAAAGACAGTGATGGTGAGTATGCATTAGTATTTAAGAGGTACATGAAACCCCATTATGAGCAGTTACCTTTTGGAACCCTATGGTCATCTTGTCTAAAGGCTAGCAATAGCAACTCTTTGGAAGAACTTAACAGGAACATCTAAATGGCATTTCATATGCTTTCCTTCCATGGCGGGCATATCTTGACCTCCTCACACCATGCACATACCCTTCAGTGGCCACCCCATGAGGTGCGGTGGAAGATGGAAGTGGGGGTTCTTTTGGTGATACTGGAAGCAAATGGAAAAAAAACTAGAGGTATGTGACTCTCACCAGAATATGATGATGCTGGCATTGAAGGAGATCATCAAGGGCTACTGAATTCAATATCCATCTATCGCTAAAATCCATGGCCACTTTTAAAAATTCATCTCAATAATATTAAGCATGTTTACAATGAATGAGGTTTCTTATAGCAACCCTTTGTTCCCCTTCCAACTCCTTTCAGACCCCTGCACATCTCACTCTCAAAGGAATCTTGTATTTTCCATAGCCTACTGAGGCCAAGTGATGCTGGCCTTATACAGATGGGTGTTGGGTCATCTACTGAAGCAAGGGCATCCTAATAGGGATCAGTTCCTTAAAGAGTACTGACACTCCCTACCCCAGCAGCATCCAACTGCCGAAGTTCCTCAGTTAGGGGTAGTACTTCAAGGAACCTTCTCCTATCTGTCTTGGTATTTTCACTGGCTTACTTTTAGGTAGGTCTTGTGCAGATAACTTTTTAGGCAAGAAATCTTTGAGCTTTCTAATAACGTCCTCTAAAGCACAGACAAACCATGTATGAAGTACCCCAAGTAATGGAACCCATGATTCAGAAACAACCCATACACTACATTTATTATTCAAAACTCTTCCATTATTGATTGAAATATAAGTCCTAACCAAGGAAATATCACACAACAAATACAATCAACCTCCTTTCTAACTTCAGGTGTTTGTAGACAAGTAATCCCAAATCCCACCTCTGATCACCACATGAGTTCTAATCAAGCCTTCAGAGTCCATACTGTAACCAAGAGAAGGACTTTAACAACATGTAGATTCTGGAACTGGACACCTTAGCTTTAGATCACAGTTTTGCCACATTCCCGGCTGCTTTCACTTGGGATGCTCTGTGTCTCAGCTTTTCCATCTATAAAATGGGATTAAAAAATATCTACCTCAAAGGATGTAAATAGAGCTATGAGAAAGTGAGCTACTGTTCTTCACAAGGACTCAACACAGGAGCACCCTCCAGTTTGTGAAGGCAGATCCTAAAACGGATCCTCTCTAGCAGACAAACAATATGTATCTACTGGGCCATGAAATGTGGGACACAGAAATGAATTTCTAAGTGTAGCCTGTCATCATCCACACATAAGCAACCAGTAAGTAGTTTTGCCTACGCCTAATTTTTCTGGCTTCTTCCAGACTCCCACATTTAGGCCCAATACACAGGAACAAGAATAAAGCAGTTAGCTAACTGCAGTGTGTGGCCGGGAGAAAAGCCAGGCTATCATCCCAAATCTTGGTGGGTATTTAAGCATTTCCCTCCCTCAGCTCCCCCTAGGAGCCTGTAGTGGGCTGGGAAAGACAGCATCATGAAAACTGGTACGGGCATCCCTCCCACCCCCAACAGACAGACAGACAGACAGACACACACACACACACACACACACACACCACTCTCGTGGGGGCTGGGGTCCCCAGGCCACTCACTCGGCAGTAGCGCAGGCCCAGGAGGGAGGCCAAGGCCGGCGGTGCCTACACTCCACAGCAGCAGGGACACAGCGCAGGGAGGACAGGTTTGCGGAGCGCCTGCTGTCAGTCAGCGTGACTCAGCGCTTTGTTGCGGGCCTCCAGGAGGCGGGAATCTCTAAGTCTCAGGGGCCTTGAACGGGGTGACACACCCTTTATTTACCCCGGGTTTGGATTCTCTGACTCCGCCCTATGGCTCTCTGAATCTGTCTTTGGAGCGTTGGTCCAAAGACTGATGCGCATCCCGCCTCTTGGGGGCGCACTTCCCACCTCCTAGGAATGTGTGGGGCACTCAGGTACTCTGCAGACCCCTAGAATTTTCTGGAAAACCTGTTCTAGCTCAAGTCATCTTGTTACCCAACCCTTTGGCTGTATGAGCAAGAATGTTTTCTAACCAATTGTCCCGTTTGGGGGAGTGACTCAGCCTCTCTGTGCATTATCAGGTCCCCAGTGAAATGAGTGTGACCAAGATTGTAAGGTTATAAAGAGAATGAAATGAGCATGTCTCCTCATAGGCACGACACGGCTGTCTGTCAAAAATAAATACGCTTCTTGCCAAGAGGCAGAGCAGGCGCCAGAGCCAAAGCGTCTCTGTTCCTGCTGAAAGAGAAAGCACGCTCTAATAGGGAAACATAGAATTAAGGGCTCGAATTCTGTTGGGATTCAAGAGGAGGACTTGGAGAGCTGACCCCAGGAGGCTGTGAGGGTGTGTACACAGCCAGGAAGCAATCTGGTTTTTCTAGGACTTTTAATCAGGGGACAGGCTACCATAAGCAGTGTTCTTTAAACTGGAAGTTCATTGTCTTTTCTTGGAAAAGGAGAGCAAGTGATGCCTCTAAAAACTCGAGTCCAGGAAACTGAAAAGGAATAAAGAGTAAATGTCTTTTTATTTTCCAGCTCTGTGGGTATTCCGTAGAGACTGCTCTGGTTTGCTCTTGTATCCAGAAACAGCCATAGACAACGCCTGCTGACTGTGGCTACGCTTTAAATAAAAATTTTATTATGGATAGTGAAATTTGAATTCCTAAGATTATGTTTTGAATTCATACAATTTTCACTTGTCATGAAAGTCTTCTTTTGACTTTATATTTCAGCTGAGGTTTTGAGGCATGCTTCCATATATCCCAAGGCTGGCCTTACCTCCCTAGATAGCCAAGGACGACTTTGAAGTTCTGACTCTCCCTCCCACAGTTCCCAAGTGTTAGGGTTACAGTGAAGCATTCACCACTGTGCCCAGTTTTATCTGGTGCAAGAGATTAAACCCATGGCTTTGTGCATGCTAGGCAAGTAATCTACCAATTGAGCTATATAGCCCCAGCCTCTTCAACCTCAAAATGTGAAAAAGCATTCTTACCTTTCAGACTACGTGGATATAGATATGGGGTGTGTATCCATTTGGGTTGCATGCAGAGTTTGCAGATTCCTGCTGTAGAAGAATAGGGAAGTGGAAGAACAAAGACTTTTCCCTGGTGCTCAATTGAGCAGAGCACACTAAAATGGGAACAGTACAGAGGAAAATATCATGGCCTTTGTACAAGGATGACATGCAAATTCATAAAGTTGCACTCCCTCCTCCCCCCCCCCCACTCTCTCAATTCATGGCCACACTTGGGTGTATATAGTTTTTTCTTGAAATGGTTGTCTTCCTTAATGCCCATACCCAAATCTGTACTAAAATGCATTCACAATAAATTCTGGTTTTTAACTCTTTTTCCCTGAGCTTTTATGTCAGTGGGATTCAAACTGACTCTGCCTATCTTCGAGTGATTCAAGACCAACTGAGATTATGCATGTGAACATCAAACCGCCATGGACTAATAAGGTATTGGTACTTCCCACTTGCAATTATTTCTGAAATGGTTTCCACATAAAACAGAAGTATGAACACCCTGCCTGGCCCATTGCAGACCAGATAAATACATTGTTTTGTATCGCCTCAACCAGTCCAACATTCAACCAGGAGCCTGGGCTTGGAGTACAAGCTTTGCCTTCACACTCTTTCAACACAAAAGCCTGTGAATTCCGAGAGTTCAGTGCATCCAAACCTTCCCATTCTGAAGGCTTCCAGCCATCTTTCCCAGGCACCACCCACTCCTCCAGCCTTCAGTTTCAGCACTGGCCAAACCATTTTCCAAGTGGCAGGCAAATAGAAAACAAATGCCTGGAGTCCTCAGTGGCTTCTCACCGGCTTAGTAGAAATTTCTTTGATGTCTTTCAACTGTCCTCACCCCCAAACCCACGTGCGTGGCGGTGCGGAGGGCTGAGCACACATACACACACCTCTCTTGTTAGTTTCCTATGCCTGTCTAGAACTTGCTTCACGTCACTTATCGGCTCTTAGTTTCCAAGTCATGCTCTCTGGACAACCTATGTTAATTGTTTCCTCAAATCTAGGAGGACTTTTGACCTGAAAACCCACCTATATATTGTCTTCTAAGGCTGTTATTTATTGACTTTTGAAAGATCCCCTTTTCCTCCATTGGGCTGAACAGTAGCTTCTACCTCACAAGTTCGTTCTGCAATATGACTCCGACACTTGACTAAATAAGCGGTTTACTCCTTTTACTCTTGGGTCTATGTAGAACTTGTGGCTGCTATGACCAAGTCAATGAGCCATTTCGGAGGGAGCTCTGAAATGACCTGGCAGGTGCCACATCCTGCTTCATGGAAACCAGCTGCTCTTTAAGAGTGATGACCTCGATGCCACCATTTTGCAAGAAGCCCATGTTCCATAAAGAAGAGGCCTTGGAGGGATACATACCATGAGAAGAAATGAAGCACAAAGCACAAACCACCTTGAAAATGGATCTTCCAGCCCCAGATGTACCACGTGGAGACGATCTGAACACCCAACACTGTTCCTTCCAGCTTCCTGAGCCACAAAATTCTAAGCAAAGCCCAGTGTCTTTAAGCTACACCATTTCGCCCCGAGCCTACGGGGGTTTTCGACAGGGGACCCTAGGAGAAAAGGGCAGAGAAGCAGAGACAGGAGACATGAAGAAGGCCAAGACCAACTTTGTTCAAGGCCCCCTTAACTGTATTTTCTCAGGGAACTTATGCAGGCAGGGAAGAAGTACAGCAAGTGGGATTTTCCACATAGCCCGGGCATTCTGCCAAGGTGAATCTCTGGCAGCTGTAAGATGTTTTCTTCTTCTGGGAGGGCACAGTGACCATTGACCACCCGATCTCTCCAAGGTCTGTAGCTGAGGCGAAGTCAAAACCTAAGCCTCTCTTTAAAATGAACTCTAAACATAAAGTAAGGTCAGGTTGTCTCCCAGCACATTTCAGTGTAGTTTATTTCTAAAAATAGGAACCAGAATAAAAGTTTTCATGTCACAGGAGAAAAGAGGTAGATTTTCAAAATGTTCCAGGCTAGTGAAAAACTTTGCAGAAAGTACTTATGTCCATTTAATTTATCTCCAAGACAACCAGCCATTAATCGAAACAAACCATTATTACACTGGGATCTAGAAGCTAATGGTTACACCCTCCCACCGGCCACAGCAAATGCCTCCAAAGTACAGATGTACCATTGAAAAGGCTCCTCAGTTACAAATAGCATTTAATGATAAAAGAACTTCACAGAGAATGGCAACGTTCTTGGTGATATGTCAGCGAATAACTTTTTGGGTATTTCTCTGGAATTCTAAATGCACTCCACCTCTGTATCCAAAGAAGGCGATGACAGGTCTCAAAGTACAAGACAAGAGCAGGGGCGTGGTAGTTATGGCAGAGCAGAGACATTCTGTTGTAGGCCTTTCAGAAGAGAGAAGGAGAGGGAGAAGAAGAGACAGAGGTGGAGACAGAAACAGAAACAAAGAACGCTTCTGAACAGCTAGAAGTCTAAAATGGAAATACAGTAGTGGGAGAGGGAAGAATTTTTACAAATGACAAGTAGAGGTCATACAGTGCTCCACTGTTAAAGGGTCCATCTTAGTGCTGAGAAATGTACATTGTACATTTGAACTCAGAGCCTTTTCCATCATTTGCAAAGAGAAGAGGATATGGAGCAGGCAGCTGGATATGTGACCATTAATCAACCTTTGGAATCCAGAGCAACACAAAAGAAACCTTTATTCTGACATGGCAAAGAGCAAAGCCTTTCTTAAATGACTCCAAATTCCACTACTATAATCTTTAAAGATGCCCATATTGTCAACACATCTTTGTCCATATCCACCCTACCCCTGTGTGTGTGTGTGTGTGTGTGTGTGTGTGTGTGTGTGTGTGTGTGTGTGTAACAAGGCTCTGGCAGGCCTTACCCTTCTCCCATTCCCCTCTGTCTAGATAAAAGAAAAAAAAGTTAGACTACATTCTTTTTTTAAGTTGAATTTACTCGTCATTTATATTTCAAAGGTTATACCCCTTCCAGGTTTCCCCCTCCCTGAAAACCCCCAACCCATCCTCCTACACCCTGCCTCCAAGAATATGCTCCTCCACCTGACCCACTTCCACCTCCCAACCGACTCCCACAACCCCCACTCGACTTCCCCACACTGGGGAATCTATTGAACCTTCACAGGACCAAGGACCTCTCCTCCCACTGATGCCTGACAAGGCATTCCTCTGCCACTCTTTTGGCTGGAACCTTGTGTACCCCCTTGGTTGATGGCTTAGTCCCTGGGCCCCCGAGTTCTATTCCCTTATTTGGCTACTTCCTCCTCCTCAGGCTGACTGCCAAGGTCCAGTTATCAAAGTATTAAAGTCCAGCAATCAAAAGCCCCCTTTGGCTCACCTAATTAACATGCCCAATTAAAATTAATCACCTCATCCTAACACAGGGTTTCCCTTTGTACATTTATAAACGGCCATTTTTCTATGGGCCATGTCTGTCTCCTTTCTATCCAGAGACTGTCCTTTGTCCTCTGGAACAAATATCCCTACCCCCTTTCTCTTGTTCCCTTCCCTCTTCTATTCCTGTTTTTGTCTCTTACTTCCTGCCCTCTGTCCCTCTGGGGCAATTAAATCTCCTTTGTGCTGAGAACTTGGTCTTTGGGGTCCTGGGCCAATAATGATCTCTTAACAGTTTCAGGGCCTCAAACTCACTACACAGCCAAGGATAGCTTTGAATTCTGGTCGTCCTGAGTGCAGGGATTGAAGTCCTGGAACAGCATGCTTGCTTAGTGCAGTGCTAGGGATCTAGCTTGGGTCTTTGTTCATTCAAGACAAGCACTGTTCTGAATGAGCTACAAACCCTAGTCTTTCATTCAATATATTGGTTTTCATCTTTATAACACTGAATGTCTTTCCAAATGTATTAGTTCATACAAGCATGTGGTCACCTTAAACCCTCCATCACTTGTAGTTATTTTCCTTTTTAAGACATCAACTGAAATGTTTTTGTTTGTGAATCTTGGTAAATTACTTTCCAGGAAAATGGAGCTACTATTCATTAAAGGGCCAATATCTCTGGAACGTTCCATATTAGAAATTCAGAGCCAATAACCCAGAAAATCACTTGGCTCCAAGTCAAGAACTAATTATTTCACATACAATAGTATCTGAGGACCAGCATTTTGCTTGGCAGTTGAAAATATTCAGTTATATCTAGAGAAGATGGGTACATAAGACTCCCACCTCCTCCTGGTTAAGAATGTCGTTCACAGATGTGATAGGTTCCGATCAGAAACTACACTTATGTTCCTCTCTGCCTTCTCTCTGGAGCTCTGGCAAAAATTCTAGAAAAAGGCAACTTAGGACCCTCCCTTTGGAGCCTCAGAACACTCCGAGAATCCACCACATGCAAAAGACTCTTGGCTCTGAAAGGTGATTCACACTGGAACTAGAGATGCAGGGAAATGCAGGTGGCCAATTCCCCTAATACTTACATTAATTACCCTGATAACCTTTCTCAGCTTTCAACTTTCATAAACTACATCTTCTGACCAAAAGAAGGCTTAGTGAACCACAGCATTGAAGCGAAACCAAATCTAATGTTAATAATTTCTAGCTAATATTAAGTCAGCTGAGCTGCTTATGAATGGCATGTACTGATGTCTATAATTCACCTTGAATGCACCATTAGCAACAACAGCAATAATGTAGTTGATGGGCAAATAGAGTCATGACAAATTCTGTGTCAAGAGAATGTTAGTTGTAAGATATGGGTAGTGGTGTATGGGTGTTGTGACTTCTTTTAACATTTCTCTATGCTATTTTTCATGATAAAATTTTGTTTAACAAGTATTAAAAATCAAATGGGAAAGACAACTGGAAAGCACCCATAAAGTTAATCTTCTTTGACTATGTTCTTTGTTCCCAACTCTAGTACACGGTACAGTATCTGTGGAATAGAGCTGCTAAATCCAATTCTAAGTGATAAGTTCATTCCTACAGCTAGCAGGATTCCCACATGACATGATTTAATAAATTCTCTTTGTGAAAAAAAGGCAGATAATGAACACTTGAGATTTTATAGACATTAAGTTGGTCATAACTGCTCACCTCTGCCAGTCACCCTCAACAATACATAAATACACAACTCTATTCCAGTTGATTTCCTTTTGAGAAAACAGATGGGGCTGACTCATTTTTTCTGTTTTTGGACTTCAAATTCTTACCTTCCACCAAAGAACTGGGGGAAACGTAACTGAATGTCACTAGCTTGGGTAAAGTAAAGGCATCACAGGTATTTAGAAAGGTTATAACACAGTAAGATAACAGGCCTTTCTTCAAACACTCCACATACCCATCTCTTTTCACAAGGAGCAAGGTTAATTTTTTGCCACTGATCTCAAGATTTGATCACAAGCATCGTTGAGAAAGGTGGTGTATTCATCTTAATTTCCAGTGAGTTGAACCATCCGTGTCAGATCCCAACTTCTAAGCAAGTTGTTTTAATAGCAAAAGGAATACGTACACCTGACAATGGAGTAATACTCCCAAGAAACACCTGCCTGTACCAGAGAGCTTGGGCTACAAGAAACTTGTTAAGGCCTTTGTAGGCTTACACTTCAGTCAATAGCAATTATGCATTGTGTCATAAAAGAATGAGGACTACTGGAGATGGGAGAGAGCCAGAAAAGAGAAAGAGCAACTGGGCATGCTGGATCAGGGTCCCCAGGTTATAGTATTGAACTGGGTGCTCAAGAGAAGGCTCATTAGTAGCAGGCCATGTTGAAGCAAGTCTAGAGTGAGGCAATGAGCAAGGCAGATGTCTGGCAGATGTCTGTGTATCCTCATTAGAGGATACAGTCAATGCAAAGGCCATGGGGCATGTGGGTCTCAATGAATAGCCTGTCTTAGGAGTTGGTAAAATGAGATTAGGTACTAGATGATGTAAGAGATAATTCCAGGGAAACAGAAGATTGGCAAGCATTGAGGGATTCAAAGTAGAGAATGATGATATTTGACTTACATTTTGTTCATTAATCTAGTCAGTGCTTCCCAGCGTGTAACCTAGGCTCTTATGCATACTAAGGCAAGCATTCTACCACCCAGCTATGCCCTGTATCAATGATATGTATGAGAGTGTCATAGCCTAGGCTGGCCTGGAGTTCTCAGTGTAGTCAAGCTGATACTGAACGTTGTGAGAGATAACTCCAACTTAGACCAAGAAGTGGCAGCAGTGATATTGCACTGCGGTCAATTTTTGGACACATTTACAATATAGTGCTAAACAAGGAGTCCATCTTGGCTAGTCTGACCCAGTGGACAGACAGAGCTATTATTAACTGAGGAGGGGAACACTATAGGAGGGGGTAGTTGGAGGGATTAACCAGGAAATCTGCTTTCAACATGTTAAATTTGTCATATCCATTAGATATCCCGAATAAAGATAGACACATTAGGCATGGAATATGAGTCTCTGAAATCCAGGGGACTTGGCTGAAATAACCATATTTAAAGTAATAAGTTAAAGCTGGGTGTTCATAGTCGTGGAAGGTGTTATGCAGACTGCTGCAGGAGAATGCCATCAGTGGCCATACCAAGATATGGGCCCATGGCTTATAATGCAAACTTCTTTTTTATTTATTTTTATTTTTTTATTTGATATATTTTTTTATTTACATTTCAAATGATTTCCCCTTTTCTGGCTCCCCACTCCCCGAAAGTCACATAAGCCCTCTTCCCTCCTCCTGTTCCCCCATCCACCCCTTCCCACTTCCCTGTTCTGGTTTTGCCCTATACTGCAGCACTGAGTCTTTCCAGAACCAGGGGCCACTCCTCCATTCTTCTTGGACATCATTTGATATGTGGATTATGTCTTGGTTATTCCAAGTTTCTAGGCTAATATCTGCTTATCTGTGAGTGTGTAATGCAAACTTCTAAGCAACATACGCGACTGGTACAATGGTGGCAACACTGTTTGTGGGGTCCCCAGCTACTTCTGCTCGTCTTTGAGGCCCAACTCCATAGTGAGGAATACCTGCCTGGAACTATAAACTTGGTCAAAAGCCTGTGACTAGGGAGGTCCCAGGCCCTAGTGGAGAGTCTACTATCATTTTTGATAAATGGGCATGTAGCTCAATTGTCCTCTAAATATTTGTTGATACCCATAAATTAGTGTTTCTCTTAGTCTGGGGTAGAAAAATTTCTTCTTGCAGTGGGAGACAGTTAATGCAGAGATGCATCAGAAGTGCTCAAAGTGCCGAGAAGAGATCCGTTTGCAGTGCTCAGCCCTATAATGGGATAGCTCTGCTCTACATTACTCCTTGCAGGAACCAGAGTACAGCCCAGAAAAGGAGCCAGGAAGATCCTGAGAGCCAGAGGATGGACATAAGGGCTACGAGACCCTGTCTTCTGCATGTGACAAGGCTGCTCCAACCATGAACTCCAGGCAGCTGTAACCCCCCTACACATAACCAAAAGTAGAAGGGGGGCTAGTTTGGAAAAAAGGAGTCAGCAAGAGTAGGAGAAAGAAGAGAGGGGAGGGCATGATTAAATACATTACCTGCTTGTATAAAATTCTCAAAAGTTTAAAAACAAAACATAAGTCAAGCAAAACGTTTTGAGACAGGATCTCACTATGTAGCCCTGGCTGGCTTCAAACTGCTATTTCAACCAAACTGGTCTTGACCTCAAAGAGATCAACCTGTCTCTGCCTTCGTAGTGCTGAAAGTGACAAATAGAGGCTAGCCATCACCCTGAAGGAACCTCTGTCTTCTCTCCCTTTCTCCCTCCTTCTCTCCTTCCTGCCCTCCATCCCTCCTTCTCTTTCCCTCTCTCTGTCCCTCTCTCCTTCCTTTTTCCTCTCTCTCTTCTCCCTCTCTCCCCTCTACATTTCTTTGCTTCAGTTGTAGTGGGTTCAAGACTATAAGTGTAAGGGAACAAGCCTCTTCACATCAGGAAGTCAAATCCCATGGTGTGCCCCCCTTTGGCTGTTACTCTCTAAAGGCTTGCACAAACAAGCTGTCCAGAAAGTCCCAAAGGGTCTCACCTGCCAAAGGACATAATAAAGACTATAATTTGAGTCAATTAAATCATGTAATTGAAATCAAAAGTTAGGAGTTAACTCAAACCATGGAAAAATACAGAGCCAAAGAAAGTTTCAGGAGAAATAGCAGAGGAAGAGAATCACTAGAAGAAGGAAATTAATCTGTGGCATTTTGACTTAGAGGAAACCACTCTTCCTTGCTGCCTTTGAACGGCACACCAATGGGGTGTAAAATTCCCAGGAGATTGTATCCAGGTGTTTCCACAGTGATACCACCCCTTCCTTCCCCTCCTCTAAGTTATTCTAAAATCTATCTACCATGTTACCACATATAAGCCTTAAAGAATCGCCATATGGAAAAGAAGTACAGAATTAAATAACTTTACCAAGTTGTTAGGCTGGTAACCAGAATGATCAGCACACAGCAAACTCTCAATATTATTTGAACAACTCAAAGACTAGCAGCAATGCTAATCCTACCTCTGCTCAAAAGAATGCTTGTTGGAAAGCCAGGGACTTAGTCTCCAGTGCTCACACAAGATATCATCATATGATCACATCATACATACTTATAGACATAACAACATGCCCACCATTAAACTAAAAAAGTATGTTAATGCATGCTAAAAGGTTGATTTTTCTTGCACCCTACAGCTGAGTCTAAAATATGGACCCAGAGGTACTGGAGAGGTTAAGGGCACTGACTGTTCTTTTGGAGGGCACAGGTTTGATTCTCAGCATCCACATGGTGACATACAACTGTCTGTAACTCCAGTGCTGGGTTATCTGGCACCCTTTCCTGGCCTCTGAGGACACTGTCTGCATGTGCTTCATAGACACACATTCAGGGGGGAAATGCACACACATAAAATAATAAGCAATGGGAATAAGTGAGATATTTGTAATGCCATTACATTTATTGTACATGGCCAGCCAGCATGCACCAGAGAAAATAGTGGCTGAGAATAGCCAGATACCAAAATGTGGTCATTACCAATAAAAATTGGCAGTAACAGTTTTTCTTGGTAGTATTACTGCAGCATAGTTAGCAAAACCAGTCTTGTTTCTAATTTTAGACTCATTTTTTGACATAAATTAACTCATTTGCTGTATGGTAGAATTTCTGCTGGTCTTTGAATTCTTTCAGTATTCTGATAGCAGCGTCGAGTACAGCAGTGGAAGAGGTGTTTGTACATCCAGGTCCCACCAGCTGCTGTTCCCATGCAGGAACCACAGCTCATTTTGCTAGCTAGGTTTGACCTCAGAAGAAGAAAATGTGCTAGGCTGGCTGGCTGGATTCCAGTTTTTTACCATTTTCAGAGGGAGTCGTTATATTGGGTCCCATGTTTACTGATTATTGCACATGTAGATATGGGCACCTTCAGGGGTGTAGTTCTTATTCTCAGGCCTCTCTTTGTCCAAATGCTGGTTTGAAGTTTTCATTGCTTATTCTCTGTGCCCTTTGGCATTACCTAATAATTTCCTGACTCTGGCCTCTATGGGAGAAGTCAGCGTCCGAGGTCGGCTTTCACCAAGATATTTTCTTGTCCTTTCCAGCACAAAGCTCTAGAAACAAAGGCAGGGTTATCACATGTTCCCAAGAGCTGCCTGGGAAAAGCAGGAGCTGCAGTTATCAGTATTAGAGCCTTTCTGAACTATGCTTTTGTCTCCGTGTTCATTGCATTCAATCACATCAACAAGTGTTGGCTAAGCGTTGAGCGTGGTTTCCTGTGGGATTGTGTAAGGCCCTGCAGGACAATAAATGCTTTGGGGGCACTGAGTCGTACAGCCATTTCTGACCCAACAGCCAGAAAAAAAAAATGTGACACAATTCACTGCTGCTGGAGAGACGACAGCCCAAGGTTGAATCCCCGCAGGAGCAGCTTCGCTTCACCGTGGTGGACCCCAGGAAGACAGAACAAGCCCAAATGGTGCGTTTAAGTGGCCTGCGGGTATGCAGCGTCATATCTTACAGAGTGGGTTCAGACCCAGATGTTATGGGGCCTGGAGGTTTTAAATTTTTGAACGTCCATCTCAGGGGGAAAAAAAGAACCCACAAAATTATGAATACAGAGGTATTGGGTTGCCCCTTGGACTTGAAAGGGAGATTGTAATTTGGGGACCAGAGGCTTAAATTGCTACAGTTTAACTGTTAATTCTTCATCTTGCTCAAACTCTTACTCTGAGAGTCTGCCTGATTGGGTGCCTAGCACTGCCAGCTGAATGTAGCTTTATGCTCTTTCCTTTGCTGATTTTCTCCGCAAGCTTCTTCCCATACTGCCCTGGCAATGACATTTCACATTGTCTCTATAACTGCCTGCAAAATAAACAAACAACAACAACAACCCAGGAGCTTTTAGATGTACCGTCCTTTCTTTGTCTTTTTTAATCATGTTTTTTCAGCTACAAATGTTTGGCTTTCCATTCCTGAGCTCTTCATAAACCAGAAATCAAGACGGTTCATGATGGAAAGAGAGCTGTGGGAGACAAATGGTGCATTTGGTTCCCACAACCATAGAATTCAAGAGCTCTTGCGAGCTACAGTGATTTCACTGGACTTTAAAAAAAATACTGCAAATAAATTGTGGTTTCTAACAGTGCTCTAGGGTTCTCATGAGTCACCAGAGTCAGCTGTGCTCTTTACATTTTTAATTTACTCTTTGATAAGTTTATACACGGATGCAAATTATTTTGAGCAAGTATTTCTTTAGTTTGGCTCCCACTTCCTCTCACTCTCTTGGAGTCGGCTCTTCCTCTGAAACAGTCTCCTTTCTCCTGTTTTTACACACCGAGTTTAAACAAGGTTGCTTGCACGAGTGTGGGGATGGGCTTCTTTACGGCACAGCTTGCTGGTGAAGAGTATGCTTTCTAAGCTATCCGACCATGACTTAGAGTCACTTCCAATTATGTATTTGGATAAGTATTTATGGTGGTACAGATACACCATCCAGATGGGCTGATTCAACCCGATTTGTAGGTAACCAGTCCCCAAGAGAGCCGGTAACAAACTTAAGGAACAGGTGCTTGTTGACTTGAGACTACATCAAAAGCTTGGGGGCAGGGCATGAGAAAGGAAAATTTATATTTGAGGCACACATCATTGTCTTCAGTCTTCTGACGTTGCTGTGGTCTATTTTTCTTTCTTTATTATTATTATATATTTTATTTATTTACATTTCAAATGTTATCCCCTTTCCTGGTTTCCCAGGAAAACACCCTATCCCATCCCCCTCCCCCTGCTCACCAACCCACCCACTCCTGCTTCCTTGTCCTGTTTTTCAGTGGAACTATAGAATGGTGTGGAGAAGTCTCATCTCCTATGGTGCTGGGAAGGGCACTGCCATTTTCTCATGACTTCTCAAAACCCTTCAAAGCAGTTATTGTTTTTACCCTGTTTACAGATGGGGAAGCTGAGGTTTAGCAGGGTTAGGTAATATGTCAGGTTGCAGAGAGACGGAGAAAGATTTGAACCCATCCATACTTTTGGCCTTGCCTATGTCAGTCCACATCAGAAGAGTAATAGATGCTAAGCCAATGCTAGCTGATAGGTTTACCACTTTTTATTTTTCTGATGAAGATGCCCAGAGTGAGTGGTCCCCGGGGGAGGCAAAAAGGAAGAGGATGCTCAAAATATGAAAAGGTGGCTTAGAAACCCTCTAGAAGGCATAGAAGATGAATCTTATGTGCAAAGTCAATTTGATCTCCGACAGAAGTAGCACTGGAATTTTTTTCTTGGTGAGAAATAAAGTTTGCCTTGTTTTCATAAGCTTATCTCAGAGCAGTCAACGTTTGGTCTTCCCAAATGTTAAGGATGTGAGTGTTGACATTAGTTTTTCTGTCTATTTTGTGCCAAGATCAACTGTAACTCTCTGACCTGCACATTATCGTGTGAAATAGGGACTTGTTGGGACTACAGAGCTGAGAGCTTAGCAGAAGAGTAAACAGATCCAACTTTGGGCAAATATTTGACTATTTAAGTTGACACAGGAATCTCCATTTTATTTTTCAGACCCCTGCCCAATTTTCATTTGGAGTACCTTCTTTCTCCTGATTAGTCTTCCACTTATCCAATACATTTATTACCTTACTACTTTTAGCACCAATCAATCAAAATCTATAGCTAAATTCCATGTAAAAGAAGGCAATAAAACAAGAAAAGGGCAAGAAAGTGCTGCCTCCACTATCCCTTCTAAAAAAAAAGTCTAACAAACCATCTTGGAGCATTCAGGAAAGAGGTTTCCATTGCCAGAGCTATACTGACTGGGCCAATTCAAGTGCATTCCATCTTTCTCATGTCTCCAGCTCCCACCTCCTTCACCTGCCATTTATTCCCACTTTTAAGGCTGCACACTTTTAGCACTATTCAAAATATGCGTTAGAATTCACTTATAGCGTTTGTGTTTCTGGAGCCAGGGAAAAAACACCAGACCTTGTAGATGATTGACAAGCATTCTTTACCTTCATGCTGTACCCTAGGCTGGAGTTTTACTATCTAACACTGTATTGAGGCATCCTGCAGAATGATTATTTTCAAGTCACATCTTTCTGAGAGTTCCCTTGTAAAGGTTCCTTGCATAGGTCATATTAGGCCCATATTTATGCCTCCTTCCCTCAACAGTGCGCCTTATTAAGGTGGAAGTAACTTTGGTTGAACATAGAGATTGCTCTCATATGTGACTCTCTGTATCTTTCTGTCTGCCTCTCTGCCTCTCTCTTTCTCTCTGTCTCTCTGTCTCTCTGTCTCTGTCTCTCTCTGTGAGTGTGTGTTTGTGTGTGTGTGTGTGTGTGTGTGTGTGTCCCTTTCTTTGATGCAGGATCTCACTGTGTAGTCTTGGCTAGTCTGGACCTCTGTAGAATTCATAAAGACGTCCCTGTCTCTGCTTCCTCAATACTGAGATTAAAGGCATGTATCCCCATGCCCAGTTATGTCTGAGTGTGCCCAGTGCCATAGTATGAACGAGTCTAAGGCAAGACGGCTGAATCCAGCTCCCTGGGCTATTAGATCACTGCTTTGTAGTTTTATCACAGTTGCTCGGGATGTTACGGTTCAGTATATCATTAGTAAAGTGTTGTTCCAAGCTTTCATAGTCTATGACTGCTTTCTTGTGTTTAGGATAGAGTCTGTTCAGGTTTAGGTCACACTGTGGCCATGCTGTTTTCTGTCGCTTGTACCTGGTCAAGAATATGGACTTTAGAGCTAAGGGACCAGAATTCAAATGCCAACTCCAACACATTAGTAGTGTGACTTGGTGTTCTATACAGTTCCGAGAATGATCTACAATAGCTGTATTTACAGAATCAAAAGAGTGTTGGGCTTCTTTTTTTGTTTGCTGTTTTGTGCTGTTTTTGTTTTCCAAGAGAGGGTTCCTCTGTGTAGCCTTGGCTCTGTAGATCAGGCTGGCCTCAAACTCACAGAGATCTGCTTACCTCTGTCTCCTGAGTGCTGGGATTAATAGCGTACACCACCACTGCCCAGCAAGGCTGAATTTTTAAATATGTTTCATTGCTTGCAGGTTTTTTTCTTCTTTCTGTTACAGAGCCAGGGGGCCAGCCTGATTCAGGACCGGGAGTTTGGAGGATACTTGGAAAAAGTACGCTTGATTATGAGACAGAGGAGGTCAACTGCCTCAGAATCCATGTTTAATAAGCTTAAACAACACCTGCCAATTTACCAATATAATATAAATTACAACTGGGCAATTTGATTTTCCATTGTAGCATCATCACCTATAACTAAGGACAGCAGTTATAATATACTCTTCAATGTGACTATTACAGTATAGATGTTTCACAAACTACCCTGACACAGGATGGTTGTGTCAGGACATGCCTAATAGGATTTATATTAGCTTACCCCTAAGGTGCTCATGGGCATGTGTCATATCCCATCACCCTAGGTGACAATAACCAACAAATAAACATTCCTCTGATGTCTTAAATAGTGTCTGGTATACAGTGAGCCCTCCTTAAATGTTGGCAAGGATCATCAGTACTAATTGTGTGTGTGTGTGTGTGTGTGTGTGTGTGTGTATGCATGCACGTGCGCGCACACACACACACACACACACACACACACTTTTTAAAAAATAAAACAATCTTTTCTTCTTCTTCAGGCTGTCAATAGTAAAATGAATGGGGTCTATTAAGTTGCCACACCCCACACAGTTCTTTTTGAAATCATGATTTGGTGCCCATAACATGCCAGATTTTTCATTTAAGTGGCTTCATGCAAGAGGGCTGGGACAGATGGCATTTTATGAATCGGGTCAGTAAAACTTAGAATAAGAAAGAGGCCTGCCTTGTCCAGGTGCTGCAGGTACTTTAAACTACTCGGGTGCATTCAATCCACTGCTGTACAACAGTCTTATATATTAGTCCTGAAAGCCATCTTACCCAGCTTCTTGTCAATCACTCAGGGTCATGGAAAGGTGGCATTAGTTTCAGTCCCTCCATGTCAGACACCCTGACGCCTGGAGGTCAAGCCTCTCAAGGAGAACTGACACATCGACCTTCTTCTCACAAGATCATTTCCTTGTGAATCTTAAATAACTGTGGTGAATGAGTCATATTAATGCAACATGAATCTTATATGTATGTGATTAGTAACATAGTAGTTGCTGCTTTCTTTGTATTGATTTCTGCCAGGCTTGCTTTGGCTCCCCTGTGTGTAGTTTAATATGCTTATGGAAATAGGCAGCATGGATTATTTGGTAAGCAAATTGATGTTTCTGTTCTATGTGGGTGGTGTTATGAGAGTCAAGCCAAATCCCACCCATTCCTGTATGGAAATAGATTTTTGCTTAATACTAACTGGATTTCATGTGGCAGCTTATTGTGAAAGGGGCGTCATTTACTCTAACCTTCTGCTGGCCCTTCCTTCTGCTAATAGTGGGTAGATCAGATCTTGCTGGTTATTGAACAAGCATGTGAATCAACAGAGGCCTCTTCAGCTGCTATCATAATAAGAAGGAGGAGATGTCACATTTCTAAAAATTAATCTTTATAGAGTATCACTTCCTGTAACAAGTGGGACCCCAGAGGCGCTTTCAGTTTGGACCTCTATTTGACTGTAAAGAAGGAAATCATGACATGTGCAGAATGAAACCAGAGATCATTTGATTCCATGAAATAAGACAGACTCAAAAGGCAAATACCACATTTCTCATACATGCAAAATCTCGACTTTACTTTCTCTGTACATGTACATATAAATGTACACACACACACACACACACACACATATATATATATATATATGACATGAGAATAGAAGGGAGACTATGAAAGAAGAAGAGGAGGTCCAAAGGAAGCAGAAAACAAAGAGTATTACAGTACATGTGCAGGAAAGCAAGAAGAGGTGGCATTTAGGGAAGGATAGTTGGAGACAAAATAAATAGATAAATGCATGAAATGCCATCACAAAACTCTTTAAGAACAATGTTGAATTTTGAGTTTTGTTGTTGGTTGGTTGCTTGCTTGCTTGGTTTTTGGTTTGGGTTTTGGTTTTTTGAGACAGGGTTTCTCTGTATAGCCCTGGCTGTCCTGGAACTCACTTTGTAGACCAAGCTAGCCTCAAATTCACAGATTTACCTGCCTCTGCCTCTGCCTCTGCCTCTGCCTCTGCCTCTGCCTCTGCCTCTGCCTCTGCCTCTGCCTCTGCCTCCAGTGCACTAGATTAAAAGTGTGAGCCACGACAGCCATCCAATTTATTTTATTTTTAATTATATGTGTGTGAGTGCACACGAGTGCAGTGCCCACAAGACCAAGGGCATCAGATGCTTCTGGAGCTAGAAAAGTCCACAGAGGGGAAGGAAGCAGGTAGATGGAGAAGAGGAGGGCCAAAACTGGATAGAAGCCATGAGAGTTTGTTAGAAGATGACAAAAGTATCATCAAGACAGGATTCTTCAGGTCTTTGAAAGCACCTGAGAGTCTACCGTAGGGAGTGGAGCCTTAAAGACCTGGCCTCTGTGAATAGAATTTCAGAGACACATGACTCCACATGCTTGGTATATAAGAATCACACATCACAGAATGTGAACCCACCTTAATGACATGAAGCATGCATGCCTACATATCTGAAAAGAAAATTTAATCTAGGGATATGCTCATCTTTTTCTTTGGCCTGCTTGAGTTCTCAGTTTTGTGGAATAAGCCTGTATTATGTGTTTTTAGTGAAAGAAAACATTCACAAAGGGCAGGATTAAATGAATCATGATGCTAAAATTTGACAAGTTATACCTTGTCTGGAGTAGAAGGCTTCTAAGCTCTTAGATATTTGTTGTAGAATTTCAATGAAGCCCTCATAGCCTTCCTTTCTACTTCGTACTCTTCCTTCTAGTATATGAAGGATTTCACAATTCTTCTTAATTCTCTCTATATAATTTCCTCCAGACCCATCTTTAATGTGAAGTGCATGAAAGCTCGCTAAAGGTCACAGTATGCAAGCCATTGTGCAGTACTGGGAAAGACTGCCTCTTACCCCAGACATGAAGCCCTGCTTGTTTAAGACAGTACTCTGATCAGATCTGCTAAGTTCATAGATGTCTTTGAGAGACATTGTTTTAGCTTCGGTGTACAAGAAAATTGGCAAGAGCTTTTAATGTTTTTTTTAATGTAAAAAACATGAATATGACATAAAGTGGCCTACCTAGTGTACTGACAACCCTGCCTTAACACCATGCCCCATGCTATGCTCACAAAAGACCTGCACCCCTTTTTAAAAATCTACAAAATAATATCCAAAGCCAAAAGTATGCAACATTTTCTTCTATTTAATCAATAGAAACGTCTGTGATCTGCCCATAAATCAGGCAATGCTCTTGCGAATAGTTTCAATAGTCATAGTCTCCTGACCTACATACATAAACTTAGAGAGCTGCTTTTCTTAATCCCCACTTTAGATTCTGTGGTCTATATCAGGATGAGTGACTAGTGCTGATTTGTTGAACTCAGGCTTGTGTTTCTTAGTCCTTCTTTCTGTCTACTACTTGCTGTAGTAGGCTCCTCATACTCCTGGGACTCCTAATAGGAAGAGCCGGCTAGTGACTGGCTGGGTTTGCTTCCTTCTGTGCCTGCCCCTGCATCTATGCTAAGGGAACAATGTCTGAGCTGCTGCTTCCTGATCAAGAGTGTTAATAGGATGCAAATATTTTCTCTTTTAATGCACGGCCCTGGCATAGTCAGGGAGAACATGAGAGACGGTGCCTCAGAGCAAGAACTTTTTGCTTACAGCTGGAAAGTTAAAGTTAATATGTAGTAGACTTCAGCTCCACAGAGTCTAAGGTAAGTAAACTTATCTTGAGATCATTAAAGATAGATCAGAACTACTGGGCACTTAATTGCTAATAATGGTACACTCTCACAAAACTAAAAAGAATGTGAAGTCTATCTCTGTGGCCTACGGCTTAACATAACATTACTTTTCTTTATCAGACCTGATACCAGACACAGAGCTAAAACTGTCTTATTAGAAAGAAAGAGTTGATGCATTTCCTTTTTTCCCTAAATACCTTCAGTTTTAATGTTTTCCATAGTTTGGGAGTGAAAAGTATTTCCCTTGTGAATGTGCTCACTCCACTGCTTCTTCACATCTCTGTTGGCATTATTATTGTCTTTTCACCCATCTTCTTCCTGTGATTTAATCTTGATATTGTCAATCACACCTGCATCCTTCATGTCAGAAGACCCAGTTAGGATTCTGGGTGGTGAATGTCCCTCATAATGATACCAGTGGTTTATGGTGAATTAGATAAACTGGTGAAATCACTGGCCACAGGCATGGAAGGAAATGTCAGTTATCAGTTACTTAATATTTGGTGAGCTTTCTGGAGTGCAGTTTTAAAGATTTTACTATCTCCTAGTCAATTCAATAAGTGTGTATAAGTGTTTCAACAGTGGATACCATTTTGATGAGTTAGTCAGGGAAATGGTGCAAACATGCTAACTGTATGATACAGAGTGGGGCCTGAGTTGGGAAAGAAGTAATATGCTGTAGAAAACCTGCATAATTGCAAAACTCAGAACAGAGGCAGAAGAAAACTAGGAGGGATTTGTGGTCTATTCTATAATCCTAATTCAGCTTTGTATTTAGAAGTTGGCATCTTTAGTCTTCCTGGACCTAGCTAGATACTACAATCATTTTAATTCTTTTCTTTAGGACGACAATATGGATAGTAAATCCATTCTGGAAGAACTGCTTCTCAAAAAGTCACAGCAAAAGAAGAAAATGTCACCAAATAATTACAAGGAGCGGCTTTTTGTTCTAACCAAAACAAGCCTTTCCTACTATGAATACGACAAAATGGTAAGGTTCTCCTTCCTTGTTTTGTGCTATTTATTATTCTTCCCAAGTCTCTACAAATCCTTAATTATAATGAAAGAGTATTCTTAGGATTCTTAGCTCAGAGTAAAGATCAGTTTGTATCAACATATTATACCACCTCTCTTCAACCAAAGTATGATAAATTAAGAGAATGGACTGTAAACTACTTATTAATATTATTAAGGCCAATCATAACATGTCTTTAAAATAGTAGTTCTCAGCTAAAGTAATCTGTGTTTCCTGGAGGACATTGGACAAAGATTAAAGATAAGTCAGTTGTCACAACTCGTTCTGGGGGCTGATGGGTAAGCACTATGAGCATCCGGTGGACAGACACTGAGGATGCTACTAAAATGCCCTATAGCTCAAATGTTAATAGTGCTGAGGGTGAGTGATGCTGCCTTAAAATATTAGTGGAAATAATGATATCTCTGTGTAGTTAAGGACTTGAGCACAGGGGGTAAACTAGAACAACCATCAAAAGCCAAAATGAAGTGAAAATACTTCATGGCATTAAACCTTGATTTTTCTATTAACCACTTGGCAGAAGATTTCAATAAATATCACACAATTCTCAAATAAGATTGTTAACTGTCACTCAGATACTTGCCTTTGGAGAAGCATGCATGCATGTGTTCATAGTTTAGAAATATGATTGCTGAAACCATAGAGCAACAGAACATGTGTCTTCATTGACTTCCACATCTCTTAGTCCCCCCTCCACCCCCAGTTGTTAACTTAAGCTGTACACTTTTCCCTGCTCACCTTGATGCACCAACCTGATACAGCTTCTGGTTTGCTTTCGAATTCAGAAAAGAGGAAGCAGAAAAGGATCAATAGAAATTAAGAAAATCAGATGTGTGGAAAAAGTCAACCTTGAGGAGCAGACACCCGTGGAGAGACAGTACCCATTTCAGGTAAACGGGGGAAGAGTCTGTTTAATATTTTCTATTGTTAGCTCAGTGTGCCCAGGAAAATAGCCATATTGCAAAATGACCCCTTGAGACATTGATAATGTTTAAAATCACCCCAAGTGTGTACTGGCAGTCTATCAGAACCCCCACTGGCCAATTTGCTTCTCTCAGAGGCAGGGGAAGCAAGATGAGCGTGTAAGCTACCATGCATTGTCTGACCTGCTTCAGGTTTACCATCTCTTTAATGGAACACTGTGGGCTGTCTCTCTTCTCTTGGGTAACAACAGCAAGTAGGAAGCTATGCAGGATTAAATACCAGCCCCACCCCATGTGTCTCCAAGGAGACTGCAAAATAGAAGGTCATAATACAGGGAGAGTGAGTGTTAAGATGGAGGTTGATGTACATTCCTTGCTCCTTGCTCCTCACTCCAATATGTCAGGAAAATGCTCTGTTGGAGGTCATACTTGGGTTGGGAAGGACCAATAGACCTTAACTAGCAAAGATGGACAAGCTAACAGGACACACTAAACAGCAAGAGCCAAGGCACTGGAGGCTAAAAGAAGAGAATGAAAGAGACCAGCCTAGAGAAGCAGGTGCTGTGATACTATGTACGACTCTGCATTCCATGTTAATCAACTTTGATTTTACATTTAAAAGCATTTAGGGTATGTGTGTGTGTGTGTGTGTGTGTGTGATATGCTCCCATATGCCACAGCATTATGAATGCGGAGTCAGAGGACAGCTTATAAGAGTCAGTTCTTTCCTTTTACCATGTGAGTTCAGCGGATCAAACTCAGGTCATCAGGCTTGAAGGCAAAGCACCCCCCCCCCTTCCCAGCCACCTTACTGGCTGGCCCCATAGCTCCCAAAGTGCCTTTGTGAATGGTTCCAGGGGAGTCAGACCTACTATAAAACTATCACCTAGTTGGGGAAACCAAGGGAGAGGATACCCATGGAAGCAACCTCAAACCCAGCAGTACACAGAAGCTACTCAATGCCACAAATGTTTTCCAGCCCTACAGAGTTCCTAGTCCACTACTTGTGAGTATATACCCAGAAAGATACAGCACAACTTAGCTGGGGTGGTGATGGTGCATGCCTTTAATCCCAGCACTCATTGGAGTAGGAGAGACAGGCAGACCTCTGTGAGGCCAGTCTGGTCTACAGAGGTAGTTCCAGGACAACCAAAGCCACACAGAGAAACCTGTGTCAAAACAAAAAAACAATAACAACAACAACAACAACAACACACACACACCCATCACAACTTATCCCTGCGTATACTTGCTCATTTTGTTAGAAAAAAGAAACTACATACTCATATATAAATAAAAGAAAAACTATTGAAGTAGGAGGAGGCCAGCTACTAGGAGATCTTTTATAAGTGGTATATATTTTTTTCCAATTGTAAAAGAAGCCCGATCCAAAGAAAGTATTGTAATTTTCAAACTGGGGCAGGTGTATAAGCATGTGGTTACAAAAAGAGGGCACTGGGTGTTCTGCCTGTGGAGGCAAGATGACACCAGGTGTCCGGCTCTGTCACCCTCTAGCCAATTCCCTTGAGATAGGATCTCCTACTGATCCTGGAGCTCCAGGAATCTTTCTCTGTGACTTCCAGAGGACAGGACTTTCAGGTTTGGGTGCAGCATGCCCGCTTTCCTTACCCATAGAGCCATCTCTCCAACCTCATAAAACGTTTCTACTGGTTAGAAAGACCACAGACAGCACTTCTAAGACATACGTAGTTTACCATATTAAATGTAATTCCAAATTTAATATATGTTCTATGAGAAAAAGGTTTATTTCTGTTAACATAAAACTTTACAGGTATGCCAGATTGAACTATGAAACACTTGTATCAAAATTCATTGTTTTTTCCCCCCATCCAGATTGTGTACAAAGATGGGCTTCTTTATGTCTATGCATCAAATGAAGAGAGCAGATGTCAGTGGTTGAAAGCACTGCAAAAAGGTAACAAAATGCTCTAATGAAGGCTTGAGTTGTTTTCCTGCAAAGCTCAGGTTGTATTCAGGCTTGCTTTTGCTTTCTCAGTGTTACAGGCAGGAAGCCTGGGCATCACCATAGCTTTCACACTGAGCACAGAGCTAGCTATTGTGTTTTCCCTGGGCGTGGTGGAGGAGGGGGTGGAGTGGGGGCAAGGGGCAGGCCAACTGGGCTTCCTGCTGTGCTTCAAGTCCTGTTGGGACCATACTGACAATGTTCATAAACAGCGTTAATAAGGTCTGACCACTTGCCACTTGCCAGCCACTCTATCAAGCACGTGTTGCATCTTATTACATAATCCTCTTGAGGACTCTGTGGACAAGGGCATTATTAGTCTTCATTTTTTTTACACAAGTTTAAAAGAAAACAGCCAAATGCCACAAACCTTCCTAATGGGAATCTCAAAATTCAATTGCCTGAATCCAGCTTTTAAAATCACTATATTTTAACCTAAGTCACTAAATTTTGTCCTAAACAGAGAATTTAAGGAAGATTTTATTTGTGATGTTTATGCCGTTTCAGTAATAAAGAAGAGCATTGTTATTACTAATTTGGTGCCATGATGTTTTCCTCTTTTTGGTTTTAAAAGGGTCATGTTATAAGGATGATTTGTAACTCAAATCAGTGGCTCTACTGGTACAGCTTTGGGTTTTAAGGTTTCCCCTAGACAGGGGAAGATTTTGTTTTTACATTTACTTTTAGATGACAACAATATCTCAGTATACCTCCCATTGCACACACCCATTCCACATCAATGCAAATAGGTCTTTTCCCACACAAACTTCTCCATTTTCCCCTTTATGTGAGAGGACTTAGCAATCTATTTTGTAGAATAGTGAAGTGGTCCATTAGGGTGAGAATTCTCCCTTATTATCCATAATCATCTCAATGAAGTTAGATGGGTCTCTCTGTAAGGACCAGCCAAATCTATACTCTGTCTGTCTCTCATATGTGTGTGTGTGTGTGTGTAATGTGTGTATATATATGTATATATATATTACATCTATAACACATCTGTGCCTCTGTTTCCTGACCTATAAAATGAGGAGCATATTTCTTTTCTCCTATAGCAATTACATTTATGAATGACTCCAAAATGTAATACAATATCGTCTCACACATAGGTCATTGTGGTTATAGTCAGGCTTCCAGGAGGAGCCCTAAGATTTTGCTTCTCAGCCATTCATCTTTTGAGGGAGTCTCCTGGGGCTCAGTTGTCATGTGGATACATACTTCCCATATTCAGCTTTTGTTTAGCTCCATTTATGGGCTCTTGTTGAACTATGCACGTTGTCCAGGCTTTGGTGAGGGAACAGGGTAATACACGTGAGGGTTTATGGATAGAAAAGGAGAACAAAGAGACAAGCAACAACACATCTCTTGGTCCCTCACAAAATTGTAGTGTCTCCTTTCCTAGCGCTGATGAATGCTCAACAAAAAGTGTTAATAGTGCTTTGTACTGGAGGAGAAAAGACATCAGTCTTTGGAACAAATCCATATTTACCTTCTCCCCCACAGAGAGTGCAAGGCAGGCAGTCTTGGGATTGGGTAGCCATTGGAGAATGTCAGGGACACAGGTTCAGTCTAGCCTTCTGTTTTACCATTCTTACAGATTAGTAAGAAGGTTCTAAGCTGTCATAGAAGCTCCCCCCCCACCCCCCCACCCCCCCGCGTGCCCCTGAAAACTTTTGTTCCTGCTACATTTCTTAGTACTATGGCTCATATCTGTAGCTGGTCTTTGCTACTTTGGGAGTTCTTCTTTTCCCACACTTTATCCTCCTGAGTTTCACCCCCTATCACTATATAGGAGAGAAACAAGAATAGGGCGGAGAGAGAGAAATAGAGAGTCTTAAATCTAACTTTCTTTCTTCTTGTTTCTTCATTGAGCATAACTAAAAAACCACAGCCAATCCCACTGAATGACCAACAACCACCAATCCCACCTCTTGAGGCCCTAGCATTCATATAACCTCTGAAAAGTCCCCAGAATTCCAAACATCACACAATCACAGAAACTATCTGTGGCTGGCAAAACTATACCTCTGCTAGAGCAGGAGGCAAATCATAGTCAGCTGCTGCGGACAGTCCAAAGCAACCCCATATTCCGCGACTGGGATTAAAATGAAAGCATAGTCTTATAATGTTTCTTTGTCTTTAAAAGAACCCTAAATTCTAGAATTCTCACTACACATACCCATCTATAATATGCTTTGGAAAACAGTATCTATGTATGTTTTTTTTCCAATCTCTGTTCTGGAGAACAGAGAGGGTGAGTGACAATGTCATCAAATTAGCAAACTAATTTGCCATGGGAAGAAAAAAGGCTCTCTCACTTAAATATTTCTCCTTATGAAGTTTCACCAATTTGCTCCGTATCAGTCTCTTTAACTCTAAGAGTCATGATAGCAGTAACAGTCAATCCTCAGGGTTGTCGGACAGAGATGCACATGAGAAAAAAGACATAAACTCACATACAGTTGTTAAAATATCAATAAGTGTGGGAATGGTTGCAATGTGTACTTTCAGAAATCATTGGAGAATTAGTTATCCAGGAAACCAAATCCTTTTAGTTGGAATATCAGAAAGCTTGACACATTAAAGAGTAACATCTTAGACAGCAAGAAAGCATGAGATCCCAATGATTATTTGGGACTAAAATCAAAAGTTAGCATTTTATGATCTTAATTCATTCTGTCATAATTAACATTTAATACTCATTCGTTTTTCCTTGGGGCCAGCATTTTCAGCTAAATTGAACTGAGATGTACTAAATAAGTGTCATTACTAAAACCTACTGCTCACTGGACAACTGAGGCTAAAGACTTATATATAGGATTTTATATCCCCTCAGTGATCCAGCACGATATTAATTATTATTCCTTAGGTTGGGTTAATAAAGGAGGAACGAGATTCTCTTGGTTTCAAAGTTAAGGATTTTCTAGATGAGCATAAAATGAAGAGGATGGAGTTGAAGTCACACATAGAACCAGCTCTTCTCAACTAAAAAAGATGCTTCTTGAGCTTTTACCTAGTAAACCTTTGGAGGTTTCTCTGCTTTATTGCAAAACTCATTAATTGTTTCGTACATAGAGTATAACATTCCAAGATTAGAATTTAATTTGTCTAGGCTAACATCACCTTATTCTCATAATTCACTTTTCCACTACTGGAGATGGCGCCCAGGACTTGGTGTCTGCTAGGCAGGCGCCCTCCCACCAAGTTGCACCTTAGCTCCTCTAATATACACATATTCTAGAAAAATAGCCTCTAGCTAGGTGTGGTGGGGGAGTCCTGTAGTCCCAGCATTTGGGAGGTGGAGGCAGGAGAGTCTGTTGTGATCATAAAAAGAGAAAGAGGTGTAAGAATATTTTTTATGGTTGGTGGGAGAAGGGGGCCCATGCCGAGGCATCCCTTTCCCATGAGGGACCACACACACAATTGTTAGCCTAGGTGATGTTAGCCTAGACAAATTAAATTCTAATCTTGGAATGTTATACTCTATGTACAAAACAATTAATGAGTTTTGCAATAAAGCAGAGAAACCTCCAAAGGTTTAGTAGGTAAAAGCTCAAGAAGCATTATTCTATAGAATAGAGTTTATTCAGGGCATGGGGAAGGGAGTTAAGGGGTTAATAGAGGCAGAGAAAGGCAGAGAGTAGGTGAGAATAGAGAAGTAGAGGCAGGCCATGACCATGTGGAGAGAGTAAGGACAGGAGGGGTGAAGGGAAGAACCCAAGAGGGCAAGAAAGAAGCTAAGAGAGTGAGAGAATAAGAGAGAGAGGAGAGGCCAAGAATCCCCTTTTATAGTGGGCCAGACCTACCTGCTTATTGCCAGCTAATGATGGGGAGGGGCATACCTGTCTGTTGCCAGGTAGCGGTGGGGTGGAGCTTAGAATCCTAACAGAGTCAAGAGTCAAGGTCAGCTTTGGCCAAACAGTGAGACAAAGCTAGATTTGTATACATGAGACCTTGCCTCAGAAAAAGAAAAGGTAGCTTCCCACTCCCTCAAATTATTTAACCCTTGGAATAAGGATTTCAAAGTCATGGAAGACAAAAAAAAAAAAAAAAAAAGACAGGAAACTATTCTAGCTCAAGGACAACTAAATAACTAAATTTCATACATAATGCTGGACCAGAACTTTGATCAGAAAAAAAGTAATTTAAAGAACATTTTTGGAACAATTGGAGAAAATCAAATATAAAACATATTCAACGTCCAGAAATTGACAATTTGCTTTACACTTAGGTAAGAGAATATCCCTATTAATTCAAACTGTGTGGGAAAATATTTATGGGTGACATTATTTAAGTCATATATCTGTTATTCATCCTAAATTATTAATTGAGTACTAATTATAAAAATTATGTGTGTCTTAAAGATAGAGAATCAGAAGAGCATTATAGTTAACAATTGGTGGATCTAAAGAAAGGGTGGGAAAAGGATATAGTGCATGATTCTTACTGTACCTTTGAAACTTTTCCAAATGAAAACCCATAGTAAGTACATATTCTCAGAAACTCTTTTTTTTCCTAAGATCTAGTCCTACCATTCAGCCTACTACTCCCACCAAAGAACATCAGGTGCTGTAACCCAGTCAGGACCTTTCCATATCTACATATAAAACCTTAATGACAAGCTAGTCAGTGTATGCATTTTCCCTAGCTCATCCATGTCAGAATGATACATTATTATGCTGTAGTTAGCCTGTGGTTTATGCTGTGGTTTCTGTTTATTCTTTGAGTTTATTAACTTCCTGGTGAAAAACAGCTGCTTTGGTAGACACTAGGTCTGACCTCAGTTGCTGGTAAGTGAGATTGTCACTGTGCTGAGATTATAGTATTTACTTATTGCATTGCTTCTTTTGGGCCAATGTCTGCTCATGTCTTGTATCCTTCCTGCTTGCCCTTCAGAGATTCGGGGCAACCCCCACCTGTTGATCAAGTATCACAGTGGCTTCTTTGTGGATGGGAAGTTCCTGTGTTGCCAGCAGAGCTGCAAAGCAGCCCCAGGATGCACTCTCTGGGAAGCATGTATGTGTAATGGGACCTTGGGGTGGGTTGGGGCGGCCACTAGCTCAAGCCTGCCCAATGCCAGATTAGTTTTCCAAAATGCAGTCTATCGATTGACATCATAGCAACACAGCTTTGTGAATGCCAAGTTAAAAATGAAGTCTACTTTCAGTGTCAGTTGAATTGTTCTCCCTCAATATTAATATATGCCTGTTTTTCATTTCATGAGAAATGTTTATAAAATTGAAACCATAATAAACAAATAGGGAGAAAAAACATGAATTTGGATCAGTAGGGAGGTGGGGAGAATCTGGGAGGAGTTGGGGGAGGGAAAGGAATATAATCAAAATATGCTTTATGAAAACATTTTAATAAAAAATTGAGAACATGGGTCAAGAATGGCCCATTAATACCTCTCATAAGTCTGTAGTTTAAAACAAATGCATTAGAATTAAAATGTGGTGAACATATCACCACAAATCAAACTGCTAGGTTTCCCACTTAATAAGAAAATGGCAGCCTAGAAAGATGATTCAGTGAGTAAGAGCTCTGGCTGTTCTTCCAGAGGTCCTGAGTTCAATTTCCAGCAACCACATGGTGGCTCACAACCATCTATAATGAGATCTGACATCCTCTTCTGGAGTGTCTGAAGACAGCTACAGTGTAGTCATATGCATATAATACATAATTCTTTAGAAGAAAGAAAATGAGAGGCTGGAGAGGTGGCTCAGCAGTTAAGAGTACCAGCGGCTTTTCCAGCTTTTCCTGGGTTTGGTTTCCAGCACTCATCTGGCACTTCACAGTCTGTAACTCTGGTTCCAGCAGAGCCAATGCCTTCTTCCAGCCTCCTTGGACACTGCATGCATGTGGTACACAGATACATCCAAGCAAAGCACCCAGATAGGCAGGTGTGATGGCAGATATTTGTAATCTTGGTACTTAAGAGCCGAGTCAAGAAGATCATAGTTTGAAACTAGTCTGAGCTACATAGCAAGTTTAAGACTAACCCTCACACTGAGACCCTGTCTCAAACGCACCACACACACACACACACACACACACACACACAGAGAGAGAGAGAGAGAGAGAGAGAGAGAGAGAGAGAGAGAGAGAGAGAGAGAAACAGACAGAGACAGAGAGACAGAGACAAAGAGATCAATTCTTTCTTCTTATATAAAAAAGCAAAAAAACTCATGAAACAACCCTACTTATTAAAAACATATGGCAAAAAATACAATTTTAAAGTGTAATAGTCTTAATTATCATATATGCCAACATGATGATGGCTAGCATCACAAGATTTGTTTAGAGTGATTGGTCATTCTGTACAGGTGTGTTGGATAACATGTGGAAAGGAGGTATAAATTGCTTGCTGGGTTTAGAGGAACTTGAACTTTGAATCCAGGCATTGCAGTCTGTCAGTTGCTGGAGGTGGAAGAGTGCTGTTTGAGTTGAGCATTACAGGAGAACGCTCCAGAATTGCTTGCAATGTTAAGTCTAAGTTCAGTTGATTCCTTGAAAGTAGATCATGGTTCTGACTCCCTGCATTGGGTGTTTTCCTTGCTTCTGTTTGCTTTTCAGATGCTGATCTGCACATTGCCATCAGTGATGAGAAACACAGAGCTCCCACTTTCCCAGAGAGGGTAGTAAGTCCGGGTTTAAATTCTTTTTAAGGATGGGCTCTTTGCACACGTGTCATTCTATTTTGTCCTAATTCACCCTCTCTTCTACCTCACTGGTTCCCTTTCATATTCTGCGGCATGCCCTAGGTATTCCATTATCTCTCATTTCCTTACATTTTCTCTCGTCCCTCTTTATTATTCCTGTTTTTATTTTATGATCTAAACATGTATAGATTTACACACAGAAAGACATATATACATTCTTATATACACATGTGCACAGAATTCTAAATTTAGGTTCTGTATATGAGAGAAAATATGCAGCACTTGTCTTTCTGGATCTGACTTATTTTCCAGTTCTCATGTTTTCCACTGAAAATGTCATGATTGTGTGTGTGTGTGTGTGTGTGTGTGCGCACACATGTGTGTGTTTACAGCTGAATTCAATTCCATTGTGTATATGACTCCCATTTTTTATCTAGTCATCAGTTGATGGACACTACGCTTGTTCCATTTCCTTGCTATTGTGAATAGTGTAACAATAAATGAACAGTACACATGGGTGTGTGTTACAGCTCTAGTTGGGGACATAAACCTGGGAAGCAGGCCCTAAAAAATGAGGCAGACTAAAGTCTCATGCAATCACCAACTTTATTCAGATCATCAGACAATTTATATTTTGAGGGTATTCTGACAGGTTCAGAAGGTCAAATGAGCAAAGGTCACATGAGTTTAAGCCATATACAGTCACAAGGAAAACCGTGCTTGGAAACTTCTTTGAACTAACAAAAGTAAGATGTTGAATAATCTAAAATAAACCCACTCCTATTTACTACTCTACCTGGGAGGGGCACGAAAGCACATGCCAAGAACAACCCATCTTATGGAGAAATAGAAGTTACAAAACGTTTGCCCTGTTCCCTTGGAGTTATCTCACAAGCTCTCAGAAATCTTCTCACACAGCTTAATTCATGGACCGTGTTCCAACAGGTGTGCAATTATCCTTAAGTCAATAGTCTAAAAATATTTGCAAACAGAGTAGAGTAAATAAACCAACAGTTGCCAGATTCAAGACTAGAAAATGTGGCGTTCATACGAACTTCTCAGGGAAGAGAGGAAAAAAACACCTATGAGCTATCACTTATATCTATAGTTAGTATTAAATAATGTTTCCAACACAGAACCATGAACTATTAGGTCTTTTGGTAACCAGCAAACCTATATGCAAACCTATAAGCCACAAAAAATGCACTCATGAGAGACAAATCTTTGGAATGGTATCACTCATAATAGACAATGCTTCTTTTCTTACAAACATGGACAAAGCTACCTTGTGAAAGTATCCTGGTGAGGAAATGAGAGTCTGTGGAATATGAAACATTAAACAGCATAATTCATTCCCTCTGTTATTCACCCCAAGCCATTTAATGCAACTTCTCTGCCTCCAGATAAATTCTTTGACAGACTCCATAGTTTTCCAGTCACTGTAGTGTAATGAAAATCTCCCTCAATTACTGGTCATTAGAGAGAGGGGGGAGGGGAGAGGGGCTAGGAAAGAGAGGGGAGAGGAAGGAGAGGAGAGTTCAGGACAGCCAGGACTACAAAGAGAAACCCTGTCTTGAAAACCCAAACCAAAACAAAATACCAACAGCTAGCTTCCAAAGTGTCTCCATCTGCTGCTATAGTTACCTTTCTCTAAGTTACAACCTCTTCCTTTCACCTTACTTTGGTATGCAGCAACTGGCAGCCTGCTTTGGGGCAGAGATCTTGGAACCACTGGGCCTTCTGACGCTTTCAGGGTAAAGCCAAGTAACAAGAATATATTGAAAAAACTACATGCTTACATAGCTATGCATGGTCCTATTTAGTAGTGATGGCAGCTGCACGAGCTTTCCAAAACATCTTTATCTTATGAGAGAATTGTTTCAATTTACTGCTGAGGGCTAGATCCAAATAGAACTTTATGACAGGAAAGATGTCTTGATATTCAGCCCTTAAAGCATTTACCAAACCACAAGTTTACACTAGGTTATCCTACCTATTTTAGAAAGAGTCCCTTCAAGATGGTTTCTAGCCAACTTGTAACCAGGGATGGAGCCTTTCTACAGAAAAGTAAATGATACTTAGACAGCTCTAGATCATCCAAATATATGCAACTTGCCTGCCTCTTTCTTCTGTTGATAGGTATAGTCTTCCATTCTTAATATTCCCAGGCAGATGGCAGCCTATTCAAATCCTAGGAGGTGTTTCAAGTGGCCTCTGGGTTCCCTAGAATATCATCTGAAATGGCATCTCTTGTCTATGGTGTGTTTTAAGTTCTGATATTTTTCTTTTTCTGATAAAAACATATTATTTTCTTGAATCAACACGACTGACAAAATCAACTCATTAAAAAAATACATTAGGTAGTATTCTCCAGTTCCATGCCCATACAGAATTTCAAAATGTGACATTATTTGGAAACAAGATGTTTTGGGGCATAATTTATAGTTAAAGGTCAGGATGAGACTATACAGGGCGAGAGTGGGCCACAAGGTTGAAGGCTGATGCTTTTGTAAGATAGAGGGCAGATAGCAGTATAAAGACCTATGCAGACACTTCCCATCCCCCTCCTCCCATCGTGTGTGTGTGTGTGTGTGTGTGTGTGTGTGTGTGTGTGTGAGAGAGAGAGAGAGAGAGAGAGAGAGAGAGAGAGAGAGAGAGAGAGAGATTGTGCTTGGGCATGTGTGATGTGTAGTACTAGGTAGAGAGTGTATTTTCTGAATAAGGAGAGGAGGTAACAGCCCTATAGTCATTCTGCTTAGATTGCATTTGAATAATTTTATAATGAATTTATCTTTGGAGAGAACCCTTCTTTGAATTTTATCATTGATGGGATGTTTTATAACAAGTAATTCTAGGACAGTAAATCCTCAACTCCAGATAAATGATATCCCTGAAACAAAAAAAGGAAAATACAATGCAGGGAAAAAAAATCAAATTTAGGGTTCATACAGAATGAATTTTTAATAGAGTCTAATGTATACTCAGAAAAGCACACAAATATGCTCATCTTGTAAATTTTCAAAACTGAACCAATCTGTGTAAAACACATTCAGATTAATAGACCATCAGGAAATGCCAGGGGAACTGAGGTTTTATTTCAGCTAGCACATTAGTCGAGCAATTGCTAGCCAGCTAGATGTTCAAACTCATTGATTGTTTGCTTGATTTACCCAAACACATCCTCATACAGACAGACAGACAGACAGACAGACACACACACACAGTCACTTGTGTGTCTTTTATGGTTCAGTTTATGGGAGTTTTTATTTTTAATAAGTGGTTATATTTTATTCTCATTTCATATAGAATTCTATCATATGGTTATACTACTAAACTATTCTCTTTTTTGTCCTAAGAAATTACCACAAATTTGGTGGCTTAAAGCAAGATGGCTTACTAAGTTATTGCTTCATAGTTCTGAATTTTAAAAGCCTAAAATGGGTCTAGCTCACTGTTTCTTCTGGAAGCTTTCGGAGCAATCTTTGCTTGCCTTGCTTAGCTTCTGGAAGCTTTTGCGGTCGTTCCAGATGCCTTCCTTCATCTTCAGACCTGGAGGGGCAGCAGCTTCTCTGCTCTCTGCCTCTACTTGCACAGTCACACGCCCTACCTAGTCCCTTGCAGTCTGATTATATCAGGCCCATCTCTATCTCCCAGAATAACCCCTCCATCGGAAACCCCTTAATTTAATCATAGTCAGCAGAATCTCTTTTACTAATATGAAAAATATTCACAGATTCTGCAAGTTAGGACATGGACATCTGGGGAAGCCATATTTCAGCCTACTGCATCAACAATATATTTTCTATCTTATCATGTTGATAAGTGTTTTGGCAGTTTCCAATTTTAAAGAATTCTAATTATTCTATGACCATTTTTTTTTACACATCTTTGGATTTTTGCTGCTGGATATGGTATATAATTGCTGTCCTATAGGATAGAGACACTCAGCCTTAGAACATTTTGCAAATGAGTTCCCAACTAGCAAAAACATGAGCAAACTGTGATTCTACATCCTTGTTGATGCTTAATATTGTCTCTATGTCTCCCTCTTTTCCTTTCTTCCATCTTTCCTCTTTTGTGTAAGAACTGATATATTTTCATGGATCCATGTCTCTTGTGTAATACAATAAAATCTCTTGTTCTCCAAAGCTGAAGATTCCAAGGGCAGTTCCCGTTCTCAAAATGGATGCATCGTCTTCAAATGCCATTCTACCCCAATATGACAGCCACTCAAAGAAAAGTTATGGTTCCCAACCAACCATCAACATACGCTATATTCCAAGGGAAGACTGCCCTGATTGGTGGCAAGTAAGAAAACTGAAAAGGTAAAGCTAACCATTTTAATCGACTACCCAGAATATATAGAATATAGAATATAGAATATAGAATACCGAATACAGAATATAGAATACAGAATACAGAATATAGAATATAGAATATAGAATATAGAATGTAGAATGTAGAATGTAGAATGTGAATGTAGAATGTAGAATATAGAAAAATATAGAATATAGAATATAGAAAAATATAGAATATAGAATATAGAAAATTATAGAATGTAGAATATAGAATATAGAATATAGAATATAGAATAGAATATAGAATAATGTCTGTTGCCCCATAGCCTCAGACTATAGCCTCAAAGCTGGTAGTGCAGACCTTAGCTGAACTAGGGTGGTCGTCTCCAGAAACATTCCGTATTCAAACTAAAAGAGTAGGGAAGCCAAGTGGTCCCTCTGGAACTGAGAGGGATTTCAATGATCCTATCTAACATTCTTCATGATAGCTTTCACATTTTAGTCCTTCCTCCTCTTGCTTCAAATTCCTCCAAATAACTGCCTAATCCTAAGCATAGACTCTGTAAGCAGTCTCCCGTATATAAAAGGGTGAGTTTACAGTAGGCTTACTTAGTCCTTTCAGGTTTTAACCAATGATGCTCTCCAAACTCAGAATTGAAAGTGAGTCTATCTTTGGGGTCTGTTCCATACTTGATGCTCAGTAAATAGTAAATGTTTAACTGCATAGCAACTGGATCATGTAGGAAAGTCAAGTGTTATCCCTTCCTTTTTTGCTGCCTTAGACCTCAGCCCCACCATACTGTCCACTGTCTGTCATTCTGAGAGATGTCAGCTTCCTTGCCAAGGGCCGCTGATATCTGTCTCTACATTGAGTAAATGCAGAGCCTATCTCTGACACATTGTTTATCTCCTTTCGTGCTCTTATTCCTTGACTCTTCACACCATTGTTATTTTTACTTAAAGCAAATGCCTTACTGTACCGATGATTCAGCCACAGAGTCACGTGGAACCTGAAAAAATTTAAGTATATACCATTGGATTCAAATGTCTTTAAAAATAATAAATCATGGTTTTCCACTCTAGGGCACAGGTAGTTTCCAAGTGTGTTGTCTATACCTGATTGCTGAGGAGAGACTGCATTTATTTGTCTTTTTGCCCTGTGCACTTATAGATCGGGGCTGGCAAGATGGCTGGCTGCCTGAGGATCCCGTTCAGACATGTCACCCTGATGCTCTTGAGTTCAGTCCCACATCTCCCATGATTGAAGGAGTGAACTAGCTACTTCAAGCTATTGCAAGTTCCCTCTCCCCCCCCCTCTCTCCCTCTCCCCCCTCCCCCTTCTTCCTCTCCCTCTCTTTCTCCCTCTATCTTCCCCCCCCCTCTCTCTCTCTCTCTCTCTCTCTCTGTGTGTGTGTGTGTGTGTGTGTGTGTGTATCACATACATTGAATGCAAAAACAAAACACAAGGCTAAATAAGTTGCTTTGCCTTTTTCAATGAAAGTTTCTGAAAAAGGAGGAAGGCAAATGTCTTTTCTGGGACTGGAGGAGACAGGTAGAGCAGGTGGGGAGGAGGCATTTTAGAATCAATGGCATTTAGAATTCTCTAGGCACATCTTAAAACAAAGCCTTTTAAGATCATTTCCTTGCCAAAGCAGACTGTCCCTGTGAATTGTAGTTTAGAAAACAAAAAAAGGTTGGACTGTGAAGGCAAACAGGAAATGGGGTCTAAATTCCAGACAAAGAAACCTTTGGACTTTAGGGAGGAGGTAAGCAGTTCCTTATGCTCTTAAAATGATGGGCTGCAGAGGCCTATGCTAATCTTGCTGCGTCATTTATGTCCAGATGAGTTGCAAGGACAAGACTCTTAGCTCTAATCACACCAAGAGAGAGGAGAAGAATATATTTAACAAATATGTAAAGGATGGTGTTGCGCATCCACAAGAGAGGCAGAGCAAAGCTAGTCAGGCTGTCTCCTGATCCAGGGTTCCTGCTGCTGAAGTAATTTCCATCATTCCTAGCAGTTCTCACTTGTTCAAGAGTTGGCTTCTCTGAAAAGAGCAAGATGTCAAATAAAGCCAAATAGTTAAGACCTATCTGAAACAAGTCATTCTGTCACTTAATATTCAATAATCATACATTTATAAATGTTCTGTCAACAACAACAACAACAACAACAAAACCAACACAGCTGTCACCTCAAGGGGGACAAGAAAGAGTTTTAGAGCCAAATATGAGTGCCCATGGCCCAGGATCACAAATTGAGGTCACCCCAAATTCCATGTTTTAATGAGATAGCAATTTTATGAAGTTCTCATAGAAACACAACAACAACAAAAAAGCCATAAAGCAAAACATTTTTCAATGGGTGAAAACATAGTGTGGGGGGGGTCTTATAGTAAAGAGGGAGCACCTGTGTTATAGGCCTCAGATGTTACCAGATGACAATTTAGCTTTGGGGTTTGTAGAAGCTAATGATTGCTAAGTGTCAAAGAAAGCAGCAACAAGGGGATAACCCAGGTGACTGTTGACAGACCAAAGCAGGCGCTGGCTAAGTCTCCCAGCATCTTTCAGAACCCATGTCCCACCCAGCATTTCTCACCCCAACTTCCACCCTAAATGTCTCCCTCCCGGGGAGGGGAGAAGCCTCAGCTTTCCTTCTCCCCCACCCCCTTCTCTATTTCCTATGTAAAGCAGCCATTATGGCTACACTACTTTGGCCTGGGCAGCTTTGGTTGGTCTGTCTAATCCTCTCCCGCTGCTCCTTCCCCCTCTCATGGTCTGGTTTAGTCTGCTGGCCGTGTTCATCTTGGACTCTTCCCTCTGCCTGCTTTTTGCCTTGAACCTACAATTAAAAATCTTCTCCATACTATATGAGTAGTCCTGTCCTTTTATTTCATGTTTCCAGAGGTCTGTCAAGCTAATACATTGCAGAAGGTTTTACTGTCAGTCACAGGGATGATAGGCCATACACAGAGATGGCCAAGGACTGGCTGACAAGAGAACTAAAGATAGCCTGACACAGATAAAACGAAATTAGGTACGGGAAATGCAACATTCCAATGTCTCCACAATCACTGATGTTCTACTCTGTTAGCCTTGCAGAGGGTCAGTGGAAGATATGACTGCTTTCCAGGAACTTTGTTTTCAGTACACTAATCATATACCTTTACTTGCAGCGAGGAAGACATTGCACGCAGTAACCAATTGGAAAGAACTATCGTATCTCACAGTACCTCAAAGATGTCATGGTAAATCCAACTGAGATGCTACTTTATACTCAATGTTGACTTTCGGTTGCAGAAAAAAACTAACCACATTTGAAATAAGTTTGCAGTGAGGCTCTACATGCAAGATTAATATAGTCCAAAAATGTCCATGTAATTTGCCTCTGAATACACATGTGGGTCTCACTGAGGTTTCCTTGGCTAAGGTTTTCCTCCCACTGATTACATCTACTCTTCAGTCATGAAGTACTTTGGTACTAAGATATGCTTTCTCAGGCAACTTTAACAAGAGAGAAAGCAACCGCAGAATAAAGTATTCCCTAAGAATAGCTCTGTCCACATCACCAACATTTTAAAAAATATTATTTTTTTATTTTTATGCGTATGAGTGTTTTGGCTGCATGTATGTAAGTGTACCACATATGTATAGTGCCCAAGGGGCCAGAAGAGGGCATTGGATCCCTCAGAATTGGAGTTACAGCCAGTTGTGAACTGCCATGTGGGTACTGAGAACTGAACCAAAGCTCTCTGCAAGAGCAGGAAGTGCTCTTAACCACGGAGTGATCTCTCCAGGCCCAGCATCAAAATTTTATACTTCCTACTGAAGCCACCTTTGTAGGGATCTCACGTGGTTCATAAACTTGCTCTTCTGAGTCTACACAACCTGATTGAGTTCCCAGGAGCCTCTCATGTTGAAGAGGTCTTCTCTTCCTGCACAGGCCATAGCCTTAGGTTGTGAGTGACCAATTTTTCTTTTTGCTGATAACTTTGCCAAGTGCAAAGGGGAAACTTAGAAGTCTTGAGTTTGTCTATAAGGATACAATAGCTTGGTATTGCTACACTAGGCATTTGTATTGTTTCTTGCTTTCCTTGTTTGTTTGGCATTCATGCCTTTTCTCAACTCTTCTTAAGGGGATTACCTGAGTCAAGTTCATCTGAAGAAGAGGAAAATCTGGATGCTTATGAGTGAGTGTTGAAAGTTTTGTATGTTTTTCTAAAACTAGAACTAGATATTTTTACATAATTCCTTGAAGCAGGCTGTATTTACGTGGGTAAATTCATGTGAGGCTCTGAGCCATTTTTCTAAATGGCAGGTGGTAATGAACTTAGTTATTATCAGTGAGGATGTTTTCCCCAGTCTGGACCATCTAAATCTGCTGCATATACTCACTGAATTTATCATGTACTGAATGGTTTCATTTCAAAGATTAATAATATAATGGTTCTGCTCATTAGTTACTTGCTAGATCCCTCTAATCAAGGTAACATCTGAAAGCTCTTACTAAGACATTTGGCATGATGCACTAATTTCACACAGCAGCACACTGAGCTACTGCATATAACAGCATTTATGTCTATAGAGTCTTATTCATAGGATGACCTTATTATTTGGCATTACAGTTGAGATTCCTGACAGAGAGACAAGTTCCATTAGCTATCTGGCACAAATTCATCGGTAAGAATAAGTGACCACTGAAACTATATCCTTGGGTAGGCCTAAGGTTAAGGCCTCTTTTAAGATTCTTTCTAAAATTCAGGGCTTTCTGTCATTCTATAAATATTGACTTTATTAAATATTCGTGATAAAGAAAAATCAAAACAGTATATCATATTGTATTTTGAAGTCACTCAACATTTAAAGGGCTTTAGAAAGTTTTAGGATTCATATGGGCATTGGGATTCCATACACTTTAGTTCTCTTCTGAGTGTTATTATTGGGTTTAATGGTTGCATGTGAAGTGAGAGCTTTTACAATAGACCTGGGTGTTTCCTCTTATCCTTATACCTATAATTTATCGCCAGGTTCTAAGTATACCTGTCACATTAGGGAAGATGTGGGACAGCTTCTATTCTCTCTTGGTTCTATTTTTTTCTACATTCTAGCCTCCTATTTTTGTTAACTTTAGCTATCAACTTGATGGAAACCTGGGAAGAGAGAACTTCAGTTATAGAATTGCCTCCATCAGAGTGACCTATGAGCATGCTCATGGGGGCATTTTCTTGATTGATAAGTGGGATGGCCCACCTCAGCTCACTATAGACAGTGCCACCGCTGGGCAAGTGGTTCTGAATGCTACAAGAAAGCAGCAAGCCATGGAGCTTCTTAAGATCAGCCCTGTGACAGCTAATCTTGGTTGTCAACTTGACATTTCCAGGAAAAGGGAGCTTCAACGAGGAACTGCCCTCCACCTGTTGGCTCTGGGGCATTTTTTTATTCGATATATTTTTTATTTACATTTCAAATACATTTCATTTATTTCCCCTTTCCTGGCTCCCCACTCCCAGAAAGTCCCATATGCCCTCTTCCCTCCCCCTGTTTCCCCATCCATCCCTTCCCACTTCCCTGTCCTGGTATTCCCCTACACTGCTGCATTGAGCCTTTCCAGAACCAGGGGCCACTCCTCCGTTCTTCTTGTACCTCATTGATGTGTGGATTATGTTTTAGGTATTCCAGTTTTCCAGGCTAATATCCACTTATTAGTGAGTGCATACCATGATTCACCTTTTGAGTCTGGGTTACCTCACTTAGTATGATGTTCTCCAGCTCCATCCATTTGCCTAAGAATTTCATGAATTCATTGTTTCTAATGTCTGAATAGTACTCCATTGTGTAGATATACCACATTTTTTGCATCCACTCTTCTGTTGAGGGATACCTGGGTTCTTTCCAGCTTCTGGCTATTATAAATAGGGCTGCTATGAACATAGTGGAACATGTATCCTTATTACATGCTGGGGAATCCTCTGGGTATATGCCCAGGAGTAGTATAGCAGGATCCTCCGGAAGTGATGTGCCCAGTTTTCTGAGGAACCGCTCTGGGGCATTTTGTTAATTGCTAATTGAGATGGAGGGCCAGGCTACTGTGGACTGTAGCAACTCTAAGCAGGTGGGCCTAAGTCAGGTAAGAAAGTCAGCTGAGGAGCCAGCAGAAGCTGGCCAGTTCAGTGTTCTGCCATTGGTCTCTACTTCAAGCCTCTGCTTTGAGTTCCTGCGTTGATTTCCCTCGATAGTGTACAATCTGAAAGCTGAAATAAACCATTTCCTCTCCAACTTACTTTGTTTATCACAGCAACATAGAGTAAATTAGGATTGCCTCTTTAATTTCACAGACAGGGAAGTCTATTTTCAAAAAAAAAAAGACTAAGAGGATTGTTCAGAGTCAAGCACTATAGATGAGGTAGTTCTTTCTAGAGCTCAGATCTCCAAACTGGCTGGTCTAAGAATCTTTCCACTTCGTTGAACTGTCTAGCTGCTATTATTTCCTTCTTCTGTTAATACGGATACTAGACAGAATACCAGTTCCCTTTAACAGAGAAAACACTTTCTGCTTTGCATTTCTCCCACAAGCCTTAGCATTCACCATCACACTTCTTCTGCACATCTTTCCTCTTCTAGTCAGTTCCTCTAATTCCCCAAACCCATCCCCATTGTACTTCACAAACTATTTATTCCCATATGTGATATTTTAGCCCATGCCAGAGGGACACAGACATAGCTAACCTCACATGAAACATAATTTTTTTGTTGTTGTTTCACATACAAAGTAAGGCACAGAGTTCTTGGCTCATTAATTAAATTGGCAAAAAATTAATTTTTTATCTCAAATTTTTATTATAGAACAAACACTTTCTGATTTCAAATTTTTATTAGAATTCTCCCATAATCAAAGCAGTGGCTTTGGCATGAAGTTAGCCAGAAGCCACAAGAGAGACTGGGCTCAGAAACAGTCCCATCATGTGTGGCAGATGTTTTCCCACCAAAGGACAACATGCAAAGCTAGATATCCACACATGAAGAGTAGAAAGTCAGACCTTACATCTCACACAAAGATTAACTCAAAATGTATCCAAGAGCAAAGCTAAAACTAAACTTCCCAGGGTAAGCTATGGTCAACTCCCTTAGGCGAGGCAATGCTTTTGTGGATATGACTACCAAAAATTCAAGCAGCGCCAACAACCCAACTATTAATGGACAGAGAACCTAAAAAGCTTTCTTCAAACAATATATAAAGAAGGCCACCAAGCAGATAGAACACGTGACATCAGTAGTCACTCCCATGTGACTTCTATAAATGACTTCAAAGAGCAGAATCAATCAGAAACAGCACTGATCTGTTTTCTCTGGTGTCCTCCAGAGGGAACACCCGGTCCAGAGGTCGAACAGATGTGGCAGCTACTGTGCTTCCTATTTTAGTTCTTTTCTGTTAAGGACCAGAGAAAATCCTAGGTGATTTTCATCTTGCTTTAAACATAATGTTATCAATATCCCTTTCTTCCTCTGAATCTTGATCTGGCATCTAATATTGATCTTTTACACTCAAAAAATAAAAAATGAATACTGCAAAGCTCTGCAGTAGCCTTCCTTCAAACACTGCCATGGGGATTTTCCTTCCTGGAGCACACAGGCCGACTACAGCAGACATGCACCCAGGTCCTCCTTCATGCACCACCCTCCAGCTTGTCCTTATAACACCAGGGCATGGCTGGGCCTGCAGCCCTCACCACACCAGATCACAGTCTTTGGTCCAGTTATTTTTATTTATTTATTTATTTTGGAAAAAGAATTCTACTCAACCTTGACACATATCTTTGCCTTCTGTCTGCATATCATTTTATATGTTTATCTCTTCCTGTTCTGAAGAAAAAAAAATTTAAAAGCATTTGTTTTGAGACTAGTTGATATAAAATGTGCTTCTATTGAATTATTAAAATAAATGGTTGGGTTGAAAGACAAGAGTGTTTATCCTTGGTTATCCTGGCTTTCCCATTGCAATCATCAGGGATCTAATCTCTCTGGTCCTCATTCGAAAGAATGAAATGTAGGCTAGCTAACAGTCACCTAGCAGGACTCTAGCAGCCTACTCACAACTTGATATTAGCTAGGCCTCACCTAAGAAGTAGAATTTGGGAGATAAAGACTAAGAATCCTCAGGTAATACTATCCAATAATTAGGTTTGAATATCCACAATTTAGGCTGACGTCTTATTTTATAGAGTCAAATGTTGAGGGACAAGTTGGATGATTTTAAATATGATTAATTCTCCAATCCAGAATTCTTTTGCAGCTGGTTTGCTGGAAATATCTCCAGGTCACAATCTGAGCAGTTACTGAGACAAAAGGTAAATAATAGAGCTTTTCTCTACACACCTCAAAAATCTCTCTCTCTCTCTCTCTCTCTCTCTCTCTCTCTCTCTCTCTCTCTGTGTGTGTGTGTGTGTGTGTGTGTGTGTACTATGCATGGTGTGTGTGTAGTGTGTAGTATGGTATGCTTGGTGTGTGTGTGTGTGTGTGTGTGTGTGTGTGTGTGTGTGTGTGTGTGTTCACATGTTAAGAATCCATTCCTACCACTAGACTACCCTTGCAGCCCAAGAATATCTGTCTCTGCCAGGTCCTAGAATGAATGTACTTTTCTGAGAAACATTTTGCTAATGTTTCAACTGACCGTGTCATTGGCCTTTGGGTTACTGTCAACTCCTGGTGCCCAACTCTAGCTGTATAATGAACCACCTCAGGCTGTTGAAGCCACTCTGATTACCAAGAGGCTTGCTATCGCTTTGCCACATACTCAACAAACTTTTCTTCAAAAATAAATAAACCACCCCCAAAACTTAGTGGCCTGAAACAAGATTTGCATTTCTTACAATTCTGTAAGTCAGCTTATTCAGGCAAATGTTTTGCTGAGGGATGACTGAGGGTCAACTGGAGCGTTGTGGTTCTTCCTTGTACGGCCTCTCCAAGAGTCTGATTTGGGTCCTCGTCATAGAATAGAAACCCTTCAAAGAGGACTAGTTCAGCATTGTAAGTACTTAGGGACCCTCTGCTTTGACAGCATCAGCTAGTGTCCCATTGCAAGTCACATGTCCCAGTCTAGAGCCAAGGCAGGAGGAGATAGCACAGAATCACAAATAGGAGAGATGATACCATTTTTCAGGGCTGGGGATGGAACCCATATGATAATGTGTGCTATGCATGCCTCCCTAGTTACTTTTCTACTGCTATGAAGAGATACCATGACCAAGACAACTTATATAAGAAATAGTACATTTCAGAGGGTTAATCCATGACCAGTCTTGGTGGAGAACATGGTATCAGGCAGGCAAGCATGGTGTTGGAGCAGCAGCTGAAAGCTTACATATTGAGACAACAATTGTGAGACACAGAGAGCCAACTTGAATGGTGTGGGCTTTTGAAACCTCAACCCCATGCCCAGTAACACAGCTCCAAACAAGGCTACACCTCCTAATCCTCCCCAAACAGTCCACCAGCCAGGGACCAAGCTTTCAAATATATGAACATATGGGGGACATTTTCATTCAAACCAACACACTGAAATATATACCCTTAGTCCAAGAAAAATGACTTAATGTGAGTTATCAATAGAATTATTTTTCTCATCTGGATTTCACTGCTCATTAGCACCTAAACCAGGGCATAGGAGATGTGATATGGAATTAATTTACTTGATTTTTATTGCTAATTGATATGACCTTACCTACAGTAAATTCTTTTGATCTATGAAAATGGTACTTTGTTACAATTCAGTCTAATAAAACACTAGCACACAAATTATGTTTTAAGATGTACTCAACAGAATGTGATAGATTTGCTTGGAAAACTCTTATATCCATAGTTTATTGTGCTTTTTCTGAACTTGGATAAAACTCAAAAGTTAAAAAAAAAAAAAACAGAAGGAGAGAGAGGAGGAAAAGAACCAAGTGAGAAAAGAAAGAAAGCTAAGCTGTGGGACCCTTCTGTGGTAACTGTTGGGTAACCTGCCATTTTGCTGATATTTAAAGTGCATCTACAACTATCTTTGCTTACTGCCTATACAAAAATCATTTTTAAAAATAATGAACATTGTTCCTCTTTTTCAGGGAAAAGAAGGAGCATTTATGGTTAGAAACTCCAGCCAGATGGGAATGTACACAGTGTCCTTATTTAGTAAGGCTGTAAAGTAAGTACAATGTAGACTTACTTCCTTTTTCCTCTTGTGACTGTTGTTTGAAAACGATGATCGCTTAATTCTGTTTTGAGGCGAGACACCACTCACTCCTGAACTCTGGAATTTGGGATCAAAGGTTTTGTGTTGAATATGGCCATTAGCCATTGCCTTCCTACCCTCTACTTTCAAGAGGCTATGCTCTGAGTGACCTTCTCCTGTCCACTCCAGACAAGGCAGAGTGCTGTGCGCATGGCACACCTCCATAAACATTTATTGAAACAACAGTGTGGATCCCTTGGAGTCAGGCCCAAGCACAGAAAGAGAAACAAAAAAAAAAAAAAATAGTGACAGCACTTCTGAACTCACAACCCAACCTGCCTGCTGAGCAGAAAAGCTTGCCCCAGTGCCCAACTCTCATTGAGCCTTTCCTGTGGGATTGAATCAAGGTATCAGTGTTTTCTGAGTATCTTTTATCTGCCTCTCTGCCTGCCTGCCTGCCTGTCTGTCTGTCTGTCGGTCTGTCCATCTATCTGCTGGCCTTTGCAGGTAAGCGTTCTAGTTCAAAGTCAAACTTTTCTTCCCATTTCAGGCCTTTATTATGTTGAACAAGTTTCTCAACCTGCTCTGGGCCTGAACTTCCTCATCAGAAAGGGAAATAGAATAATGATTTTTAATGCATTCAAAGCAACGAGGTGCTGCTAAATAAAATAGCAATGGTTACGGCAAATTAGGCCTGTGACCAATTACACGATTAAAATTACTTCCCGCATTCACATCAGTAGTATGTGTTCAGAGATTGTGTGTCCATCCCAACAGAGAGCCACAGTATTTAAATTCACCAACCTCTAACAACGGCTTTGAGGTGGCCAAATGTCAACTAAAAGCCATAATTAAGTGGTACAATGTTGTATTATTTAGTATCCCTAGTTCAATAAATGTGGATTGCTGTGTACAGCCTTGTGTTATAATTACTCGGCACTTGTGTGTGTTTTGTCTAATTTGGGGTACTGGAGCAAGCTTCTCTGCTCAGCAGGCAGGTTGGGTTGTGAGTTCAGAAGTGCTAGCACTATTTTTTTTTGTTTCTCTTTCTATGCTAACAGAGCTAGTGTATAAATTCAGGTTTACCTTTTTTAAAATGATTTTTCTATTCTATGAATGAAATCATTTAATACACGTATTAGATTAGGATACTATCTAGCACACAATAACACTAAATGATGAAGCAGTTATTGTTAATGGTGCTGCTGGTAAGAAAGAGTAGTTCTGTCTACTCTTGCATACCTGGTCCTTGGGTACATAAGAATTCCCAGCATCATCTCCACAAAGCCATCATCATCAGGAGCCCCCTTGTACTGGCTGGTTTTGTGTGTCAACTTGACACATGCTGGAGTTATCACAGAGAAAGGAGCTTCAGTTGGGGAAGTGCCTCCATGAGATCCAGCTGTGGGGCATTTTCTCAATTAGTGATCGAGGGGTGAGGGCCCCTTGTGGGTGGTGCCATCTCTGGGCTGGTGCTCTTGGGTTCTATAAGAGAGCAGGCTGAGCAAGCCAGGGGAAGCAAGCCAGTAAGGAACATCCCTCCATGGCCTCTGCATCAGCTCCCACTTCCTGACCTGCTTGAGTTCCAGTCCTGACTTCCTTTTGTGATGAACAGCAATGCAGAAGTGTAAGCTCAATAAACCCTTTCCTCCCCAACTTGCTTCTTGGTCATGATGTTTGTGCAGGAATAGAAACCCCGACTAAGACATCGCTCCAGAAGTTTATATCCTTGAGACAGCACCTCACAATGTAGCCTCCAACTCTTGAGCTTCTGCCTTTGTGTTCCCAGTGCTGGGATTACAGGCATGCACCTTCCAGAGATTTATAAATTACTTTTCCATGGGCTAATAACTCTTAGATTCTTTGTAACACCCCTCCAGAATAAATAGGATCCTTTACAAATGAGGAGATTGGGGTTCAAAGAGTACCCTTAAAGACAAGCCCAAGAGGCAGGACAAATGACCAATCTGAAGCTAGGCCACCAACAACCAAATAATCAAGCCATATTATTTTATCCATACTAATGTGTCTCTGAAACCCTCTGTGTTTGGGGGACAGGGGTTGAACTGACATTGAATTGATATGGACCATTTAAAAGAAATAGTTCTTAACAGCAAGATTGACTGACTTCTGTAGATGTGTGCCCCTCTACACAGAGCATGCATATGTATTTGTAATAATTAGATGATAAAGATATATTATCTTGAGATTTGTTTTACAGAATACCTACTTCCGATTTGAAATAACAGGGTGTATCTTGAAGAACCATACAGCATTTGCCAATACCAGAATCCATGCCTCTAATAAGCACATATACTAGATTTCGCATTGTCATTGGCTGAAACAAATCTAACAACTAGAGAACATGCTATTGACTCAGCATCAAAACAGCTGTGGCCCTCTGGATGGAGCCAAATCAAATGTCACTTGTTCTCCTCTTTGAACTTCATCACCCCAGATTTATTTTTGAAGTTGATCCAGTAGAAAATTATTAAATAGATAAGGAATTAAATGAAAGGAATATCCCTTTTAAAATCTTTTTGAGGTTATAACTTAATTACATTTCCTCCTTGCTTTTCTTCCTTCCAAACACTCTCATATACTGGTCCCCAACCTCTTTCAAATTCACGGTCTCTTTCTTCAGCAATTATTATTGCACATATATATATGTGTGTATATATATGTATATATATATACATATATATATATATCATATATGCGCGCACGCGCGCGCGCACACACACACACACACACACACACACACACACACACACCCCTAAATACAACTTGTTGAGCTTGGTCAGAGTTTCTATTGCTGCAACAAAACGCCATGGTCAAGAATCAATGTGGGGATGAAAGGGTTTATTTGGCTTATACTCCCATATCACTGCTCATTATTAAAGGAAGTCAGGACAGGAACTCAAACAGGGCAGGATCCAGGAGGCAGAAGCTGATGTACAGACCATGGAGGGGTGCTGCTTACTGGCTTGCTTCCCCTGGCTTGCTCAGCCTGCTTTCTTATAGAACCCAGGACTACCAGCCCAGAGATGGCACCAGCCACAATGGGCCCTTCTCCCCTTGATCACTAATTGAGAAAATGCCTTACAGCTGGATCTCATGGAGGCATTTCCTCAACAGAGACTCCATCCTCTCTGGTGACTCTAGTTTGTGTTGACACACAAAACCAGCCAATACAGACCATATAATATTACTTGTATGTGTGTTTCCAGGGCCAAATGTCCGTCATTAGAGAACCAATTGGTGTGCTCTTCCTGGGGGAGGACCAGGTTTCTAACTCCCAGCTTTCTTCAGTTGACTGGAGTTCTTTGTGTAGGGCTGAAGCCTCATGGGCTTTTCCTCATCCAGTCTGGCAATGTCCACTGGTGTCATTCTAGTCCAATGCACACTTGAGCAATCATGTTTAATGAGAATTCATGAGTAACTTCTGATCTTATCCTGAGAGAGATTCTCACAGCAAACTCCTTGATCTTCTGGTTCTTACAATCCTTCCATTTCCCTACCCTTCCCCAATGTTTCCTGAGTCTTATGTTAAGGTGCAGGAGTTTTTATAGATATGTCCATTGGGATTTGGAAAGCAAAACCCTTTTATGAAATGTCATTAACTCATACTCACACCACCAGCAGATTAGCCATTTGCAACACAGAGAAATGCCTTTTCTTCTCCTGATGCATTGTTCTTGTGTGGCAAGTCTCACAATCTTTATAAAAACCAGAGAAGGAGGCCACCGAGTATTAGAACTGAACTCTAAAATCTAAGGCAGGTTATTTCTGATTAGCCTCAGTCAGTGTGCATGAGCTCATCACAATGTTGTAGAACTGGAGGAAAAGAAATAATTTTTTGAGGGGAAGGGAGGGAGGTTGTTTGTTTTTGTTTGTTTATTTATTGAAACAAAGTTTCTCTGTGTAGTCCTGGCTGTCCTGGAACTCTCTCTGTAGACCAGGGTGGGCTCAAACTCAGATATCCACCTGTCTCTGCCTCCCAAATGCTGGGATTATTTATGTGGAAAGTATATACAGTGCACTCACTGGATCATAGCATGGTCTGACCCATAGAAAATGCCTGCTAAACTGATGGTAACAACTAATATTGTTGCTTGGAAAGAGGAGTTCTAGATATTTAAGTATGGTATGACCTCAATGCTTTTCTTCCTGCATGTACCATTCCCAAAGGAACTCTTGGGTAAGAATGCACAAAATCTAATCATTTTTGCCTACACAATTTTCTCCCAATTATTATCTTAAGGGAGAATTTATGTTTTCACATGATCTTAAAGAACTTCAAGACTTGTAGCTATCAAAGACAGATTCTATAGATTCTCTTTATTATGCTGTGAGGAAAAGTACATGAAATTAATTTTTCTAAAATGTTGTTGTTATCATCATCATCATCATCATTATTATTATTTAACTGTGCTGTGGGGGCACTCATGTGTGGAGGTCAGAGAACAATTTGTGGAAGTCAGTTCTCTCCAGCATGTAGATCATAGGAACTGAATTCAGACTGTCATAGTTGACTGCAGGGACATTTACTGCCTGAGCCATGTTGTTAGCGCTTCAAATTGAAGCTTATCATGCATGAATTTTGTATATGCACAAAGGACATGCTGAGTTCAGAGAGGATCACTCTGCCATAATTACTGATTGTCATGGATGCTTTCAGAGAAACACCAGATGTCAAGTTTGAGTAACCATCCCTGTCTAGATCTTATTCCCCAATTTGTAAATAGATTCAAAATAATTATCCACTCATTATTTCATCAAAGCTTTGTTGTGTGTTTAAAACATCCTAACATTGTCTTTCTTCCTTACTAGTGATAAAAAGGGAACTGTCAAACATTACCACGTGCATACCAATGCTGAAAATAAATTATATCTGGCTGAAAACTACTGTTTTGATTCCATTCCAAAGCTCATTCACTATCACCAACATAATTCAGCAGGTAAACTTCTTTCTTTTTTTTTCTTTTATGAGCCCTCACATATAACTGTCAGCTTTTTTTGGATACCACTGATCCTGTTAATATTCTTTATTAATAGGATACCAAGAAATGAGGGAAAATGCTATCAATCTCTGTTATGATGTGTAGCTCATACTTTCTCAAACATAACACAATACACTCTATAAAACTAGAAGGAATAAGGTTGATTAAGTTGAACAAGTTAAGAGAAAAAATTATTTTTCTTTAGATTTTATCTAGTTTTTTTTAAAGTATATGTGTGTGTGTCTTGTGGACATGAATTCAGTGCCCACAGTGGCCAGGAGGCGAGGGCATCATATCCTTGAGAACTTTAGTTATAGATGGTTGAGAGCCACTTGATGTGGGTCCTGGGAACCAAACTCAGGTCCCCTGAAAGAGCAGTACAGTGCTTGTAACCACTAAACCTTATCTCTTCAGATCTAAAAGGAAAATTGTTTTAGCAAAACTTTATTTCTAGAGTTTTCTCCTAGATCATAAAAGCAAGTTGAGTATAAGATCCAAATATTAGAAAAATGAGCATCATTGGATTGGTAACTTTTCAGTACAGGATAGTGTCAATCATGATATATTTTTGTATATGGATGATAATATGTGTTATGTAAGAATTACATATTCATAAACATTACATTTAACGGAGATAAAAATGACTATTCACATACTATTTAGTTTATCTTCCTTACTAACCCTACCTCAGAGGACATTCCATGCAAATATTCAAGGTTTACCTTGTTCTCTTCAACAGCTATGAATAGTTCTATTACATTTTGCAAGTAACCCTCTGGTTGCTGCAGTGGCTTATGTGTGATATTTTTACATTTTAATGGATATTTTATTGCACAGCACTGTGGATATAGCTCTGTACATTTAAAAATGTGAAGTTCAGACCCTTTAATTACAGCGAGCTAAAATCCATTTCCCAGGCTTCTGCCATGGCTGCCAGAGAACAGGAGGCACTTTATGGCCTGCTGAGACCTTCAGTGAAAGGCAGTAAACTTCTGAGGCCTGCCACAGCTCAGCACAGGTGCAAGGACCAAGTCTGATAATTACGTGTAAGAAATAGGACTATTTCCCTTGACCTGCATCCCAGGCATTGTCTGACCATGGTTGTTAAATGGGGTGCCAGGTACTGAGGTGCATTTTAGCCCAACAAATTCAGTTAAGAAAAACAGAGGAAAGGTGTGACAGAGAGGCCAGATTAAGTTGTTTTGTTTGAGCTTTGTAGTTAGAATCTTTCCGTTAATGTAGCTTAGTTTACGGATTTCTTCCTCACAGAGGCATCTGTTCTTGAAAGTCACTAGTTTGGTCAAATTAGAACTAGTGAACTTAAAGTTTCGGGAAATGAGGAATTAATGGGACAGAAGAAAAATGACATTAAATCCTTAAAGCTGGGTTATAAGTAAGAGCATCCTGTTCTGACTTGTGAGTCTCTAAAGTTAGTGTGCTCATTCATTAAAATTACCCAAGTATTTAAAAAATAAAAATAAAAACAAAACTGTGAAGTTGTCAAATGGTTTGCAGAAGTATACAGTCCTACTAGTAACATTTTTTTTTTATATTCGATATGAGCTACTGTTTTCTCTTAAAATATTGCCTAGGTGAGGAGTATCCCTATTTTCAGTAATAAGTTTCTGTGGGGGAGTAGTATATGTTTTGCACATGTTTGTTTGTGTGCTTGTGCATGTACATATGTGCATATGTATGTAAAGGCTTGAAGTATGTGGTAGTTTGATTGAGAATGACCCCACAGGCTCATATTTTGAATCCTTAGTTACTAGGCACTATTTGAAAGAATTAGAAGGATTAGGAGCTATGGCCTTGTTGGAGGAAGTGTATTACTAGGGGGTGGGCTTTGAAGTTTCAAAAGCCTATACAAGGCCTAGGTGGTGCTCTCTCTCTCTCTCTCTCTCTCTCTCTCTCTCTCTCTCTCTCTCTTCCCCTCTCCCTCCTCCCCATCCCTCATGGATCATTGTCCCTATTTTCACCTACTGACACCAGCACCTTCCCGCATGTCACCATGCTTCTCATCATGATGATAATGAGCTAAACCTTTGCTCATAAACTATATGCCAGCCCCAATTAAATGCTTTCTTCTATAAGAGGGTCTCATCACAGCAATATAATAGTGACTAAGATAAGGTCAATAATGGTTGCCTTCCTCAGTCACTTTATTTTTTAACACAGCATGTTTCACTGAATTGGATAGGTTGGCTGGTCATTATCAATCTCCAGGGATCTGTCTATCCCATCTTTTCAGTGCTCGCATTAAGGATGTGCACCACGGTGCCAGATGTGCACATTGGTACTGGGAATCCAAACTCATATCCTGATGCTTGTGCTTCAAGCACTTTACTAACTGTGCCAGTACTAACTGTAGTAACTGTCCCAGGTCTGTAAGAGCATTCATGACAGGAAGTGACTTGGTGGATTTCTGACAGTATGTGAAAATAAGCCATGGGCTCTGCATCGAAACAGTGCTACCATGTCTGACTTGATTTCAATTCCATTTTGGTTCTTGTTTGTATTTTTTTCTCATATTTCTTCACATGTTCATCTTAACAAATAGCATCTCTTAGGAAAGTTATTATACTAACATTTATCCCTCAATAAATAATTGCACCTTAGAGGATACACAGGCTATAAAAAGGATATTAAAATGTTGATTTATCATTGTGTTTTCACTAAATTTTCAGTTTACTAGTGTATTTTATGATTCACACAATGATTATTATATCAGCAGTCACACATATACATATTTCAAAGGAAGGCATTAATTTCTAACTTATTTTTAATTAAAATATTTTATCACAAAGACATTACATTTCTAATAGAAAGCATAAGATGCAAAATGCTTTTAAAATAATCATGATTCCTCTTATATATGTATATTTATATATGCATAAACATACACACTTGTATATAGGTATTCATATGGTTTGCAAAATAAAAACTTATATTACTCATGCTGGTATTTATTTCTGCTGATTAAAGGTACAGTATTGAAAACATTTGATGAACACTTTTAAACAGAAACAAATACCTAAATAGGATGGAAGAGGAAACACATACGTGATAAAAAAAAAAATCATATGCTTAAAGCAATAATCATTTACTCTTTTGAGTGATTTCTTTCAAGACCCTATCAACATGATTATTTTAATTCAACTTTGCCATAGGTACATGTAAGTAAAATTGGCTCAAGCATTTAACATAAATGGGAAATAAAGTTAATTTTAAGAATGCTTGTTTTATATGTAAATATATGTTTATTATATGAGGTTTTTCAGATTTATGTGCTATTTATATGCATATGTAAATGTAGGACTAACAAAAAGATAGTAAAATATGAATGAGAAAAAAATGTTATGCAAAAGATTCCATCTAGCACCTATTCCCTGTGGAATGTCACACAAAGTAACTGGCTCTTTTAGATTTCACTTTGCATTACGTGAATGTGTTGGTTCAAGCCACAGAATACAAAGACAGGATGAATATACTCAGCATTGATTCTCTTTCTGTATCACAACACCCTATGGCCCACATTGTCAGCTTACTAGGAGAGTGTGAAATGATTCTTTGTAACACGATATGATGTTAACGTGGTAATATGTTACTGATTCTATTGCAGGCATGATCACACGGCTCCGTCACCCAGTGTCAACCAAGGCCAACAAGGTCCCAGAGTCTGTGGCTCTGGGAAGTGGTATGGACACACCTCTGGGCTCTTAAACTCCCATTTCCCACAATTTGGGGTTCAAATGCATATGATTATCTGATATATGATGGGTGACAGGAAGGAAGTCCCTACTGAGACTGCACCAGGGAGACATTTAGTCTAATTTATATCATTCGGGTTTTTTTAAAAATCATCTATCCACACCTAACTCTGTAATCTCCCATGAGTTAGCAAAACAATGGATTATTCTTACAAGCCATTACAATTCGCCTCCAGCACCCCTTACCTGCCCTTTTTTTCACCTGGATTCTTTGCTTGCTCCTATTTGGAGACAGTCCCCAACTCTGTGTCTTTAGGGTAATAGCATCCACCTTGATGACATATTACTTTGTTTTATAAAAAAATATCTAACAGTGTTTTATCAACTTAAGAGCTTTAAGCACATTTTGATATTAACTATCTCTAAGACACCTCCACTGTGTGTGTGTAGGGGGCTGGACTTCATTTTGACTTTTTGTGTCAAGAAGTGCAGCTGCTTTGAGAGCATCATTTTCCTGGGATATGGTCATGATATCAGTTCACTGGAGATTTTTTGAAGTTACTAAAATGATATTTTACTGTTCCTCATTTTGTGGATACACAAACCTCATTGCTGAAGAAATTGCTTTGGTCGTTGTTGACACAACTCCTAAGGTATCTGCCTTGCTTCATTAGGAATTTGGGAACTGAAAAGAGAAGAGATTGCCTTGCTGAAGGAGCTGGGCAGTGGCCAGTTTGGAGTAGTCCAGCTGGGCAAGTGGAAGGGGCAGTACGATGTGGCTGTAAAGATGATCAAGGAGGGTGCCATGTCAGAAGATGAATTCTTTCAAGAGGCCCAGACCATGATGTAAGTTTCTCCTCAGGAATGACAATGCTGAATCTCCATAAAACAGCATTAACATTAGCCGTCCGTGTCCCTGACATTCACAAAGCCTGGCATATGTTGGGCACTTCACATTTAGGAGTTATGTTTTAGCCTAACTGTTAAATAAAATCAATGTTATATTTTGGCCTACCGAACTGTTAAATAAAGTCAATGTTATGCTCCTAATTTGACAAGTAGGCTTGCATAACACCTTGAAAGCCCATTGGCTTTCTAATATTTCTGACTATTGAGAAGGTAGCCCATGGCCTCTGTGCATTTAGACTCTCTACCCTTGATCTTTCTCCTACTCCAAACTTTGTCCTGTGCTACAAAGGGCCTTAGTAGTTACAAGTATACATAGCACTCAACATATCCAAATTTCCTTCACATCTCCCACAACTATGCATTAGCCAACGGTATTTGTTAGAAGTAGCATGGTTTACATATGCAGGAACAGACTCGTGTATGGTCTTCAGAAGTCCTGGAGTGGGAAAGCCTAAGAAACACTTCTAACCCAGGTAAAACAGCATGGCTGGTCACTTCCTTAGGAAACTAACCAGGAAGGATTAGAAAGTGTTATAGCAGGGCCTTGGTCAGGAGATGGCTCAGTCAGTAACATGCTGGCAATGCAAGTATGAGTTCATCCTTTGAGCCCATGTAAAAAAAAAAGCTGTGCATGGTAGTACATGTTTATAGTCCCAGAACTGAGGAAGAAGAGGAGGAGGAGGAAGAAGAGGAGGAGGAGACAGGGGAGAAGGAGGAGGAGAGGTGGAAGAGGAATAGGAGAAGGAGCAGGAAGAGGAAGAGAAGGGGAAAAGGAGACAGGGGAGAAGGAGGTGGAGGAAGAGGTGGTGGAGGAGGAGGTAGGTTGCCCTTTGGTCACTGTTTGGTCAACCTTATCTATTAGATGCATCTAAGGTCTCAATGAGAGACCCTGTTTCAAAAAACCAAGGTAGATGTTTCCTGATGAGTGACAGCCAAGGTTGACCTCTGTCCTCTACAACATGCACATAATACAAAAACACTTGAAATTTGCAGATCCTAACCTATTTCTATGGCTGTGATAAAGAGCATAACCAAAAACAACTTGGAGAGGAAAGTGTTTATTTGGTTTATATATCTACATCTATTGAAAAAACTGTTCCATAGTTTACTGAGACATCTTTAGAGGTGAATACTCCAGTGTCCACTTCCTTGGTAATTCCTTTTAGACATCAGAGGGGACAGGGAAGTTGCAATAAAACCTGCTATTATAACTGAAGGATTGTTTGAAAGTAGAGATGCTATATGAACACAAGCCTTTGTTCAAGGCTGCCTTCATAGACATCCGACCCCATAATCCAAGGACCTCCAGTACTTGCTTTAATGCTCTGCTTTCACCATTGCAAAATAATAAATTTTGGGGGTTTGTGTTTTTGAGACAATCTCTCTTTATAGTCCAGGGCTGCTTGAAGGTTACTACATAATCCAACTTAGCCTTAAAATGATAGCAAGAACCCCACCTCACCCTCCTAAGTGCAGAGGATACAGTCATGAGCTATCGTGCATAACTCAAATTAAGTTGTAAACCATTATTTTTTCTTATTCTCATTTTTTCAAAGAACCTGCAAATTATACAGAGAATTCTGTCCTGGGTAACTAGACCAGTACATAAAACTAGAGAAAGCCTCTTGGTATCTCCCTTTCATAGAACATAAAATTAAAAAACTAAGACTTTCTTGGTATATGATATAGCCGGTGTCTCCTGGTAAAATATTAAAACATATTTTGTCATTAAAGTGTATCATAAATTATCTGTAAGACCAGTCTAAGCTCTGTGGAGGTGGAAGCAGTAGCAGCCCGGGGCTTCCTGCTCAGTCAGTGTATGCTGATGAGCAAGCTTCAGACAGCGAGAGAGCCCACCTCGGAAAAGATTGGTGACCTTCCTGGAGATGACACCTGAGGCTGTCCTCTGGGCATTACACAAAATATACATGCATGTGCAGTTTCATGAATATGTGCATATGTGCATACATGCACACACGTACACACCACACACACACACACACACACACACAAATGAACACTTTTTTTTCTTTAGTTTTTCAAGACAGGGTTTCTCTGTGTAGCCTTGGCTGTCCTGGAACTCATTCTGTAGACCAGACTGGCCTCGAACTCAGAAATACACTTGTCTCTGACTCCCAAGTGCTGAGATTAAAGGCACGTACCACCACTGCCCGGCTAATGAACACTTTTTTAAAATCAAAAACGAGGGAACAAAAGAAGATATAAAAAAAGGATTATGTGTAGTCTCACTTCTCCAAAAATCAACTGTTTTTATGTTACATACACCCTTCAAAATACTGTATTTTATCTACAAATAGCACTTACATGAACCCTTCAAAATAATATATTTTGTCTACAAATAGCACTATCCTGATTCTTGGGAGAAAACGTGGATGCAGCATCTCCAGACTGAGAGCATTGCTGAGTGGCTGTCAGATTCACCAGTCTCAGATCTGAGGCCAAGTACTGTCTCTTTTTTTTTTCCATGCCTCCAAACAGTATTGTTTCCCAGAACACGCTCCAAAGCTCCATGCTCTCTTTTTCTGTTTTTGCTTGGGCCATCTCAAAAATGAACTTTTCAAATTGATTCTTTTTCAGGAAACTCAGCCATCCCAAACTGGTGAAGTTCTATGGAGTATGCTCAAAGAAATACCCCATCTATATAGTAACGGAGTATATAACGAATGGTTGCTTGCTTGATTACCTGAAGAGTCATGGGAAAGGACTAGAAAGCTCCCAGCTCTTAGAAATGTGCTATGATGTCTGTGAAGGCATGGCCTTCTTGGAGAGCCATCAGTTCATACATCGGGATTTGGTAAGCTCAATGAGAGGAGAGAACATAGCTCACCATTCCCTCCTCTAGGGATAGGGCTGCTAGGAGGTCTGACAAAGAGGAGGCCTTCACTTTACTTCACACATTTGTGACTCCTGTAAGCATGTGATTGGTTTGCAATAAAAAGATCACAATCGTAGACTAAAATATTTTAAAGACAGAGAGAACCATCAGAGTAAAATAAGTTATGAGGATCTCCATAGCTACAGGTGCTGTGGTGTGAAGAGCAAATGGAAAGACTTGGGCCAATTTAGTGTTTCTCAAAACCATTGAACTGAAGGTGGCCTTCTCTCTGAGAGCTCAGTGGGAAAGCAGTGACTGGATACAATAACCAAATAAAGCAAAGACAGAGATGGGGCAGAAAGAAAGTGTATGTTTGGGTTAGGGCGGGAGTTCCAAGTCCTGTTGGGTACTCACTGGTCTTTAGCTTTAGAGACCTCCTTATGCTGAATACCAACCACACTGCTCACACCAGGCCAGTGCATCCCATAAGCCCTGGTTGCAGCATGCATGATGTCCAAGCATCTGGGAATGCATAGGATCTAGTGGATGTCCTTGATAAGCTGAGATTCTGTGTTCAAGTGTATTTTCAAGAAGCTCAGATGCTTGGGTGAACATATTTATGCAAGCATGTTTCCCTTTTGGAAAAAAATGAAATTTACAAGAGATTTTTGTTTATTTTATTTTATTTTTATTATTTTTATATTATTATTATTATTATTTGGTTTTTCAAGACAGGGTTTCTCTGTCCTGGAACTCTGTAGACCAGACTGGCTATAGACCAGACTCAGAAATCCACCTGCCTCTGCCTCCCAAGTGCTGGGATTAAAGGTGTGTGCCACCACTGCCCAACCAAGAGATCTTTCTTTTTTTTAAAAAAAAAAAAAAAAAAAAAAAAAAAGCTCAGAGCAAACAAGATTGTGATAGGCTGTGTTGATTTTTGCTGCAACTGAAGCTGAGGGGAGGAAAATATCTGAGTCTGATATCTGGAGGTTCTTGGTTGCTTTTACTACTTGGAGATTTTGCTTTCCCTCCCAAGGCTGCTCGGAACTGTTTGGTGGACAGTGATCTCTCTGTGAAAGTCTCAGACTTTGGAATGACAAGGTAAGCCAGTAATCTCCCCAGACAGCTTTTTTTTTTTCTGGTGTTCCCACCTATAACATCAATGACTTCTCACACACTGCGAGCTGTAGCATATCCATCAGTTACAGCCAAGAATGTGATTTCAAGCTGGGTGATGGGCTCAGTCAGTAGAGTGCTTGCTGAACAAGCATGAGTTTGGATTTGGATTCCCAGTACCCCACATTACATCCAGGCACTGTGGTGTGCCCCTAACCCCAGCAACTGTAGAGCAGACACAGAAGGGCCAGCCATTCTAGCCAATCAGCAAGTTCCAGGTTCAGTGAGACACCCTATTTCAAAAATTAACTTGGAGAGGCCAGAGAGATGGCTCAGCAGTTAAGGATGGCTTTTTCAGAGGACTGGAGTTCATTTCCAGCATCTGTGTCAGGTGACTCACAAATTCTTGTAACTACAGCTCCAGGAGATCCAACACCCTCTTCTGGCCTCTTTGAACACACACACACACACACACACACACACACACACACACACACACACACACAGAGAGAGAGAGAGAGAGAGAGAGAGAGAGAGAGAGAGAGAGAGAGAGAGAGAGAACCCTTGAACATATGCACAATTAAAACTAAAATATTCTTTTAAAATGAAGGTGTAAAGTTATTGAGAAAGGCATCCAACAGGCTTCTGCACGTGCATCAACTATATCCCACACACATAAATTTTGACTATACTAATTTCTCTAGGCAAGCCATTTGGTTTCATTCTATAGTAAATCCATTGGTCTTATTCTTTTTTAAAAAGTTTTTTATCATTCTTACTTATGTAGACTTGTGTCTGTGTAGGTGTGTGCACATTGAGTGTAGGTGTCCAAAGAGGCCAAAGGAGTGGGATCTTCCTGGGGTTGGAGTTACATGGGGCTATGAGCTGCCTGGTGTAGGTAATGAGATTCAAACTTTAAAGTCCTTTAGAAGTACAATACATTCTCTTAACTTCTGAACCATCTCTCCAATGCAGGCATTATTCTTAATAGCCAAACATATCCATGAATATACACATTTACTGTTTGTTCCCTCAAAAGAAAATAACATCAGACATACATACTTTTGCACATAACTGAACACTATGAACAGCTTATTTTGTCACTTTTAATAGTTGCATTAAATAGTTGCATGTAATTTATGCAATTACATATTTCTATATATTTATATATTCATCAACATGAGTTATAAAGGTTACTTACATTTTACAATCATAATAAACCTGGGATTGGTGGACATCTTTGAATTTCTATTTTTTTTATATTTCCATCAGATATTTTCACATTATTTGTGATAGAAAATTAAGAATGGTTTATACAATTCAACAAATCATATTACTCCATAAAAGTAGATGCCGCTCAGTCCCCAAACATGACAGTGGAGAGGAAAGTATGTCATCTGGCCAAACCCTCACAGCATGATAAAAAATAAAAGCATATCTCAGCCCAACAAATAGAGAAAAAATAAAATCAGAGAACACAGCAAAAAAAAATGTATTTTGAGAGATATAATTACCAGATGTTATTGGGGTAGAATTCTGAATGATTGTATTTTCACATTGTGAGATTAGATTATTACCAAGCATTTGGCACTGAAATTTTGCTATTTTCAAAGGTACATTTCCTAAATACTTAGAAATCTCTAGAAACTAAGCTGTCATAATGTAAAAAAAAAAAAAATTAAAGAACCAGATGTTGTCTGTGTACCCATAATGCTAGCATTTGAGGGGTAGAGGTAGAATATCAGGAGGTCAAGGTCATACTCAGCTATATAGTTCAAGTCCAGCCTGGACTACACAACAGATTATCTCAGGAAGACCTACAGAGCAGGGGAAGGGGGACAGAGTAGAAAGGAAACGAAAGCAAATTAGCTAGAAAACTGAAGCATTCAGCTGACTAAGTCTAGTTCGATGTCCTTCATCAGTCTAGCTGATGGTGGGCCTGTCATCCCAGTTTATAAGACCATATGTCTTAATGTCTGTGTTGATACTTTCCCTACAGATATGTCCTTGATGACCAATATGTCAGTTCAGTAGGAACCAAGTTTCCAGTCAAGTGGTCGGCCCCAGAGGTGTTTCACTACTTCAAATACAGCAGCAAGTCGGATGTATGGGCATTTGGTAAGGAAGTGACCACATAGCATCCTGGCCCCGTTTCTTAAGTTGGCTTCCACAACAGGAAACCGCAAGAAACAGCAACATCCATTTGAAAAAGAACCCTGAGCTTTTACAAAATTACACACACAATGTGAGAAAAGCAAGTGGTTCAAGAGGACAGTTTCCTTCCTGGGTTCAGTGTTAGGGAGTCTTATATGCTTTCCATAATTTACACCATGTTAGTATCTGCCAAGAGGCTTTTCCAGTGAAACTTCCAAACAGTTTTTGTTTTGTTTTGAAGGAGGTTTTGTTATGTAATAGAGGCTGATCTCAAACTCATGATCCTCCTGCCTCCTTAGCCTCCCCAAATCTAGGATTATAGGTATGAACCACCTCTTTTAGCCTCAAAGAGTTTTGTGAAGGAATCATTAACATTTTAAATGTTAGTTTCTTTGGAACCCCAAAGGTTGGAAGGCTTAAGTATAAACCACCAGATCTGGGCATAAGTGTAACTATGGTAACTGTTCAGGTGGGTCCCTTCAGAATGGGCAGAGTCTCTTGGTATCCCCAAGACAAGCAGCAAACCTGACTCTGCTTTCTTCAGCGCTGTGCAAGTCCTCTTTCTACTATTATAAGGAACACTTGGCAGAGTCAACTTAGATAAAAAAGTATTTCTTTTGGCTCATAGTGTTGAAGGTTCTAATCTGTGGTTCTAATCAGACCCATTGCTTAGTTTATGATGAGGGTGACAGAGACAAGGCAGAGGATGTGGCAGGAGCAAAGCTGCTCTACAGGTGACAAAGAGGAGGACAGGCCTAGAGGACATACTGGAGTCTTGCTCCACCCTTCAGGGCATATTATATGACTGCTGGGCTTCTGAAACAGTGAACATTTATCTCATTTCAGCCCATCTTCTCCCCTTGCTAAAATTAGCATTTCAGATCAGGATTTGGGAAACAAAAGTCCTGGACGCAATGTGGTACCCTGTTTCTATAAATAAAGTCACATTGGCCACAGGAGTGCCCACACATTGCCATGTTGTTTGTGCCTGATTTTGTGCCACAACAGAATAATTGCCACAGTGGGATGCAGAGTCCAAAAATCTTACCATTGCATATTTTACAGAGGTTAGAAAACCATTTTACTTTGTTAAAATACTTAGATTAAAATTTAGGCATGCCAAGACGCAGTTATAATCCCAGAGCTCGGGTACTAAAGCAGGGAGCTCATGCATTCTAGGACAGGCTGAGGAACTTAACAAGGTCATCTCTCTCAGAGCAATACAAGCTTGAGTAGTTGAGTTGGCAATATAGCTCAGAGGGGAAGCATTTGTCTTGAGTGTTCAAAGTCCCTGGGCTTGATCCTCAGTACTGAAAAAACAACCAGAGAAACAAACCAAAATCAAAAGAAGAGAAATGAAATTATGGTGATTATGATCAAAACCTCTTGGGTTATGATTCTGTCAGTTTCTTCTTTTTTAAAAGATTTATCTATCTATCTGTCTGTCTGTCTGTCTATCATCTATCTATCTATCTATCTATCTATCTATCTATCTATTATGTATATGAGTACACTGTAGCTGCTTTCAGACATTCCAAAATAGGGCATCAGATCTCATTATGGATGGTTGCTGGGATCTGAACTCAGGACCTTCAGAAGAACAGTCAGTGCTCTTAACTGCTGAGCCATCTCTCCAGCCCTGTGAGTTTCTTTAAAAAGAAAATATGATGATAGCATCATGATTATTTTCAACAACTGTCTGCTGTGTCCAGGATGAGTAAGCTAAGTTGTCACCTAGTGACAAAATACATGAAATATGACCAAGAAATATTCCATGCCCGTGTCAGACCTTAAGTGCAATTTAACTTACCACTTAACATACTTGAGATAATTTGGTAGAAGGAAATTTTAGTTAAAAGTTTATTTTTCTGTCTGAAATAATTATTAAAAAGAAGCATTCCTGTTTGGAAAGTAGAAAGAGAAGCAAATGGACACACAAAAAGGGAAGTCACTCAGACAGTGGTTTGGGGTGAAGCTTGGCCCTTGTTGTGAAGACTAGTTTCATATCTATGTATCAACTGATATGCCTGCTGAATATTATTCTTGAAATCTGAGCCCCTCATTCAATACTTACTGTTTGTATTTCGCCAAAGATAAATGGAACCTAGTTGCAGATGTTTTCTGGCTGTTTACAAATCTATTCTTAAGTAATGTACTGCTGGCATGGCTATTCAAAATGATTCAGGGCCTCTGAAAGCTCCTCTCCCTCCTCCAGTTACATCACGCAGTGCTACTGGCCTTAGAATATGTGTGCAGCCTTTCAGAAGACTGGGACTCTCTCTTTTGTGTAACTAGTTTAGAATATGTGTATAAAGGAAGAGATGCCAGAGCATGTAAGACTACTTTATTAATAGTAATTTACATAAAATCTATAGCCTGCAAGACAAAGTTTGAGATTTGAGAACAATTATATGCCTTTCTGTATATGTTGGTTGTCTACAGTTTTGAACCTGGCTGATTATTTAAAGCAGTGGTTTTCAACCTGTGGGTTGTGACCAACCTGTGGGTCACACCCCTTTTAGGAGTAAAAGGACCCTTTCCCAGGGGTTGTTAAGGTCACCAGAAAACACAGATATTTTACATTACTGTTCATAACAGTAGCAAAATTACCATTATGAAATTGCAACAAATAATTGTATGGTTGGGCATCACCACAGCATGTATTAAACTGTATTAAAGGGTTGAAGAATAAGGAAGGTTGAAAACCACTGATTTAAAGTTTTTGTCCTTGGGGAGAATGGCACCATTCCAATAGCATTTTCAATGCCCTGGTACTCTTTCAAAAGTACTGTGTGTCATATCCTACTCAATTCTTATGGAAACTATAGAAGGTGTTGTTTGGTAGGAGAACTGAGGCTGGGAGGTGTTACGGAATTGACCTGGCCTGCAAGTGGGAGACCTAGCCTTTCAAAGGCCACATCAGAGTGACCCCCACATGTTACTCTTTTGATCATCATAAACACCCCAACTTGGTGCCTTATCCTGGAGTCCACCATGGCTTCCATGACCTAGAGAATTGAGAACACTCTGAAAATGAACAGATAAAATATGAGTTCATGCTCCCAATGCAATAGCCTGGAACTTCTTCTCAAATTGCCAAAACGGTACCTGACCCATGGAAGATGGTGACAGACCAACTGTTCCACAGACAGTGAAATGGCTGTCCATTGTTTTAGCTTCACATTTCTATAAAAAGGTAACTTAACTATGTAATGAGATTGTACACAAGTGCAAAATCAGAGAGAAAGAAAAGGCAAGGACTTCATCACTCATACGTGTTGGGATGGGAGCCTACTATACAGTTTGTTGTTAGTGTGAGGCTGCATGAGACTCCAAGTGACTCCCTAAAGCAACCCATCAACCTAGGCCCCAAGCAGGTCCCCCTGCTGTTGCCAATCATAGGCTTCCTAACAAGCAGAGAGGGCTCTGAAAACAAATGTAGGAACATCTAGACTGTAGAAGAGATAACCCAAGGCCAACTTCTCCCTTTCACTAGGCCTCCTTTCCCAGAAATCCCTTGATCTGGCCAGTGGCCTTCAGGTCTTGTGATGTGAAGATCCTCCCCCAAGTCCTGGGCCTTCTGACACTAGCTCTCCTTTCTCTTCTGTCTGCTGACTGTCCTTGGATACACTACAGGGATCCTGATGTGGGAGGTGTTTAGTCTAGGGAAGCAGCCCTATGACTTATATGATAACTCTGAGGTGGTTGTGAAGGTCTCCCAGGGCCACAGACTCTACCGGCCCCAACTGGCATCAAACACTATCTACCAGATCATGTACAGCTGCTGGCATGAGGTAAATATAACCCCTGGGGAGGTTGGAAGGGTGGAGAGGGGTGAGGGCTGTAGATGAGGGTGGGGCTTCAGTGGGGATGAGAAAAAGAAAGTGCCTGCTAGAGAAAAGTTGAAAATGGACCTGGGTCATGTTTGCTTGTAATGTAAAACAACAACAACAACAGCAGCAGCAAAACAAGTCAGTGTTCTTGCTCTTTTCTTTTCTTTTTTAAATTTTTAATAGTTTTTGGTTGGTTGTGTTGGGTTGGTTTTTCAAGAGAAGGTTTCTCTGTGTAGCCCTGGGCTGTCCTAGAACTCAGCCTGTTCAAGAGGCCTTGAACTCAGAGGTTTGGCTGCCTCTGCCTCCTAACTGTTGGGTTCAACGGCATGCACAGTCACTGCCCAGCTATCTTTTGTTTTCTTTTTGGGATTATAATGTGATGTAATTATATTTAATTATAATGTATCTCCCTTGACTTTTCTCCCTCCAAATCCCTCCCTCTTTTCATTTACCCCTTACTGCTCTCCCTCAAATTCATGTCCTCTTCTTTCATTTCCTGTTATTGTATGCATGTATGTGTGTGTGTCTGTCTGTGTGTGTGTGTGTGTGTGTGTATTCCTAAATATACCTGTTCAGTCATGGAATGTTACTTATACATTACATGTATGTTTTCAGGCCTGACCTTTTGGTACTGGACAACTAATTGATGTTCTCTTCCCTGGAGAGGACTATCTCCCCTGCTCCCGGCTTTCCTCTGTTGCCCATAGTTCTGTGTGATGAGGCCTCATTCTTCACAAAAGTATGAAATCGCTCCTCTACTCAAAAATATATGACAGAGACATTTAATCTCATACAGAAATTACAAGAAAGGCCTCCTCTTTTTCTTTTTCTCCTCCTCCTCTTTCTTTTTCTCCCTCCCCTTCTTCATCCCCTACCGTATATTCTAATCTCCCAAACACTAAGGTAGAAGATAAAGGTGTTACATGAAGCAGACATATGGGCCTAAAGTGGAGGAAATTCCATCACAAATGTCTTAGGTGTTTAAATAACTAATTGATGGTGTTAGGTCTGAGGTTCCACTACTTCCTTATCTGAACTCAATTTTTTTTCTCATATGTATATATATATATACATATACATATATACACATACATACATACATACATACATACATGGTGGGGCATGTGTACACATGTGCATATGTGTGTGTGTGTGTGTGTATGTGTGTGCACGTGCGCTAAAAACATCAATATGTTTATAATTATGTACCCAAATTAAAAAGATAGAACAAAGCATGGGCTCAGAGAATGGAGAGCAGCTTCTTTGAATGCATTAGTATCTGAGATGGATCAGGAAATCTCTTCAAAATGCCATTAGTATGCCAGCAGAGATGGTGCTAAAGTGTGTCCAAGTGAGAACACCACAAGCAAAGATGTGGAAGCAGGCTTGGTGTTCTCAGCTAGAGCTGTTGTTGGAAAGGCTGAAAATAAATTTAGAGGAGTTAGTGTGATCAAGGTTCTGTACACTGAAGAAGAGGAAAACAATAAGGAGAGGGAGGGAGAGGAGGAGAGATTCAATTTTTACATGCAATGTGAAGCCACTGAAAAATTTTGAGCAATACAAAATGAAGCTTTAAAATATATATTTATTTTATTTTATTGTGACTTTATTATGCATAGCATAAACTGTAGTCCAACCATATAGTTTTTATAATGTTTATCCTGTTGTTGGAAACACCATTTACTAAAAGACTACCAAGAGATAAGGAAACACCTTAATGACAGAGAGAGACTACACTAATATTACTCTCCATTTCCCTGAGGAATAATATTGATTCATTTTTGGAGTACCTCTTCTGTGGTCTGGTCTTTCTATGCCAGCACCACAGTATTTTTATATGTTGTTATATGACAGGGTATTACATGATATCTTAATGTTATGTAGGCTAGAACCCTCATGATTTTTTTGTTCTTCATAGCTTCTGAGGCATTATGCAAATTCAAAGTCTGTAAAATAAATTCATCTAAATTAAGTGCAACTCATTCATATCTTTAAGATTGTATTTCCTTTACATTTTAACTAGAGAAATTCTATATCTCTATGGCACTGACATGTCCTCCTGTAGGACAAAGGGGACTTTTTTCTTAATATATGCTCCAGTCTACTTTTCTTTCTCCTTATTGAGGGCTACATTGTTAAGGATTTAATGTTGATATTGTTGCTATTATAAATGATGTTATGTCTTCCATCTTATCTTCTGACTGGACTTTACTTGTTAATTTTTTTACCCTACCCACATATCAAAAATCCTTTATTGTTTGGTGGGAGTCTATACCATTAGTCCTCTTGAATTTTCAAGCATATAATTTTATGTCCTATGCAAACAGTTTTCCTTTCCTAATTGTTGGGGCTGGTTTTTTTTTTTTTGTTTTGTTTTGTTTTTGTTTTGTTTTGTTTTGCTTTGCTTTGCTTTAAGGCACCCTTGCCTTATCATGAATCTTAGTAGAAAGGCCTATGGTGTTTCCACATTTCAAAAGTCATTCAGTGGGTATGGCACACATGCCTTGAATCTGACCAATTAGGAGGCAGAGGCTGAGCAAATCTTTGTGAGTTCAAGGCCAGCCTAGTTTACATAGCAAGCTCTAGGCCAGACAGGGCTACTCAATGAGACCATCTCACAAATGACATGGAATGTTATTCACATTAAGACTGAGCCATACATATTTTATATGTTGTCCATTTGTGTGTGTGTGTGTGTGTGTGTGCATTGTTTGTGAATGTAGGTATACTGATGCCGTTGTGTGCTTGTGCCTGGTATCAATGCTTACCATCCACGTTGCTTGAGAGAGAATCTCTTGTTTGCTCTTGTGCACACCATAGTTGACCTGGGTGCTTCCAGGCATTCTCCAGTCGCCACCTCCCATTTTGCTATAGGAGGGCTAGGATCACAGACTCAGGTCATACATCAGGCTTTTATGTGGGTTCTGAAGATTGGAACTTATGGGGCAAGAGCTCATACCCACTGAGTCATCTCCCAGTCCTATATTGTTTTTTTGTCATTTTAATTTTTGAGTCAGGGAATTGTGTAGCCCAGACTGGCCTCAAACTTGCTGTATACCTAAGGATAACTTTGAACATCTGATCTTCCTGCCTCTCCCTCCCCAGTTCTCAGATTACAGATGTATGCCACCAGACCTGGTTAATGTGGTGCTAGGAACTGAAGTCAGGGTGTCTTGCATTCTAGGCAAGCACTTGACCAAGTGAGCTACACCTCCAGCCCCTCTAGTGTTCTTATACATTATGCCTTTTATCATCTAACACATTGGGGTTTTCTTTTATTTAGCTTCCAGAAAAGCGCCCCACATTTCAGCAACTCCTGTCTGCTATAGAACCACTTCGGGAACAAGATAAACCATGAAGAGAAAATTCAGTGTGGTGATCAGAATGAATGTCGATGTTGACCAATACTCTCATTGTAAGGGAAGTAGAAAGACTCAGTGTAATGTAGCTAGTTCTTAATAATGATCTATGTGTTGTTTATCTGTTATATTATCTACAAAAAAGCAAGGTAGGAAACAAGATTATTTCTTTGAAATTTAGGTCAAATTGGTAATTTTGTTTGTGCTGCTTTTAATATATACTTCCAAGACTCTGGTAGCAGTTCATTTTTAGATGGCAATTTACAAATTGTACTGTATATAAAGACAGAGCAGAATTGAAAAAGGTGATTTTTTGGGAACTCCATTTTTTTCTATTGGAACTAGTGTGATAATTAAATATCTTTTCAAGAACAGGAATGTATATGTCTGCTTCTGTATGAGAAATGTCTCGGGCATTTGAATATTTGTTCTCTGTTTGTGGCACTGTTTGGGGGAGGTTAAGAGGTATATCCTTCATGGAGGAATTATGTCAATGGGACGGATTTGAGAGCTTAAGGCATCACCCTACCTGTAGTTGACTATCTCTGCTTCTTGCTTGCAGTTCAAGATGTGAGCTCTCAGAAGTCGAAGAGGTAGCTTAGTGGTTAAGAACACTGGCTTTTCTTCCAGAGGACCCAGATTCAATTCGTAGCCCCTGCACAGTGGCTTATAACTTGTCTGTGAATCCAGTCCTAGGGTATCTGATGGCCTCTTCTGGCCATCATGGGCACCATGTACACATGTGGTACACTGACATATATCCAGGCAAAGAAGAAAAATGAAGGGTTTGAGCTCTTAACATCCTGCTCTGTCTGCCATGTCTGCAAGTTGCCTTTGCCCTGCCATTTTGAACTCTAACTCTCTGGAACTAATAAGCAAAATAAACCCTTTCTTCTATAAGTTGTCTTGGTCATAGCCTAGCCTTTTATTATAGAACAGAAAAGCAACTAATACATTGTACAAATGACCTCAAAGTTAGACATGTGTGTGAGCTAAATATAGAGCTGACTACAATGCATATTCCTAGACACCACCTTAGATATTTTGATGAAGCATGTCTGAATGCAGCCCATGAGTTGGCATTTTCCTCAAGCTCCCATGCATGCTGAACTGCCCTAGGGTACTTCATTATGTGTCATGGCACTGATATATGATCTAGAACTCCATTTGATTGATACAGCTTCTGCTCCATCTCCAGACTAAAACAATGATACTTCATGTGTCATCATGTACAGTGATATAAAATAATAGTATTGAACAATGTGTTGAATAATAATATTGAGCAATGTGTTCCATCTTTCGCACGGAGCACAATTTTTTATGAAAGATGCTCAGGTAGAAATTAATACCTTCTTCCTGCACATGACCCTCCACCATGCTCCTTGACAGCATGCTCGTACTAGAATTAAGACAATCTTACTTTACAATGATGTTAAACCCTAGGAGGCTTTGGAGATTTGGGCTCATTTGAAAGATAGTTGAAGTTTCCATTTCCATCTTAAACACAGATACACAAATATTATTTTAAAGGTTTATAATTTTTATTCATGTTTATGTGTGTGTGTGTACTATATGTCTGTAGTAACCCTCTGCTCTCTATAGGCCAGAGGAGGAAATTAGATCATCTAAAAATGTAGTTAGAGATGATTGTGAGCCACAATATGGATGCTGCAAATCACATCCGGTCCTCTAGATGAGCAGCCAGTGCTCTTAAGCGCCAATGTTCTTCCTTTTACTCATACCGCCCATTTCTTTACCCACCAACAAACTCAAATGTCTCCCTTAATTATTTGTTTCTTGACCTTTTCTTAATGATTCTGTTATTTCAGCAAAGAACTGTCATGATAATGGTATTCTATTTTTAACAGATGTATGCAAATTTCAATGCATAATGAATGAATAATGAAATGTCACTTTTAAAATAGCCACCAGGACATCTATCTACACATTCATTCCATCATTTACTCTTTAATGGGTGCCAGGCTCTTTCCTACTCAAGTGGTAGGGATGGGGGTGGGAGGATCTCGTGCCAAAGCCCCTCTTTCTCTTTCTCAAAAGGCCCAGCCAGCCTTTCTGCTCTCTAGGGTTTTGCACAGCAGGGCTTTGTACCATAGACTCTCTTTTTAGAGAGACCGTTTTTATTTTATATGTATGAGTGTTTGCCCACATCCATGTCTGTGTGCCATGTGTGTGTGTCTGGTGCCCACAGAGACCAGAAGAGGTTGTTGCTTCCCTTGGAACTGGAATTACAGACACTTAGAAGCTGCCCTTTGGATGCTGGGAACTGGATCCCGGTCTTCTCTGAGAGTGGCAAGTGCTCTTACCCACTGAGCCATCTCTGCAGCCTCTGTTCTAGAGATTTTTGACCTTTATTTCTACCTCTCTCAAGAAAAATCTCCTTCATTGCCTCTATTTCTTATATATGTGATTTTCTAAAATTTATCTGTTTGCAAAAAGTAACACATACTGTTAAGGACTCAAACAACACTATTTGCTATAAAATGAAACCAAAGCCTGGCTTAGAAGCTTGATTTCAAAACCCAGGTCAAACAAGAATTTAAGTCACCTCAGAGGTCTGTGAGAGAATCAGTCCACTGCAGCGCTAGGGGAGGACTATTTATGCCATTTTGAAATATGCATGGCGTTTTTAAATGCCACTTAACTGTGTTTTGCAGCAATTATTTTTATAATTTTTAACCAACAGTCTGTCTACCTAGACTCTTAGAAGTGACAAAAGAGGACCATTATGTGATAAGAAAGATTCCAAAATGGCAAGTTGGAGAGGAATTCACACACGGTCTTTGCTAGGTGGAGTCCAGCAGTCTTGTGGAGACATTCTGATCTGTCAAGAGTGAGACACAAGTCCAAGGGTCTAGAAAATTATACATTAAAAAATATAATTCTCATTTTAATAAATGGCCCTTAGTTTTACTAGAGCTGTTGTGTGAAAGATTTTCATTAAAACCCAATGTTATAATTTTTCTTTTTGAATATCAAATAAAATTAGAGAATGGAAGAAAAGGAAGAAAATTGGTATTGCATGTGTTTGACCTAATAAAGGAAAAGATTCTGATACAGTAGGTTTAGAAAGCTGGGTTTCTCAGTTTCAATTCTGACTTGGGAGTGAGTGTATAAGGAACAGAGGTTAAACATAGATTAAGGCCTTACCTTTAAAAAAATGATTTTGGGGATTAAAATACCTCTTCCCTCTTCTCCTTCCTTCCTCCAAACCCTCCCATAAACCTTCCTTGCTCTTGTTCAAACAGCCTTCTTTCTTTGTTGTTATGTGTGTGTGTGTCTAAATATAAAGACAATCTACCCAGTCTGTACAATTTTGCTGGTATGTATATTTCCAGGGTCAACCATTTGGTACTGGATAACTAAATGGTGTGTGTCTGTCACTGGGGAAGACTGCTCCTCCTGCCCTCAGGATTCCTTAGTTGCCTATGGTTCTTTTCTAGGGCTGAGGCTTCATGAGCATTCCCCTTCCTTGTTAGCATGGGACACCAATGGTAGTGTGGTCCTTGTTCAGCTCATGTTTAGGCGGCCATGTTGGAGAGACTTCATGGTTGTAGTTTCTGACATTTCGAGACGGCCCAACCTCACAGCAAACTTCCTGCTTCTCAGGCTCTTATAACTATTTCCTCTACCTCTTCTGCAATTTCCCCTGAGTCTAAGGCCCTATCTTTACCTAAAGATAAAAAGAAACAAGTGGATCTCGTACAAGGGAGAATATGTCATTGAGAAACATGAGACAAGAGCAAATTGACACCTGCTCTTTCTAGCCCAACTACCTTATTAACCTCACTGCCTATGAAACAATCAAATTCCCAGGAAAGAAATACTTTAGATTCCATAAGCAAATGTCCCTTGGATCTCTGAACTCCAGATGCTCTGTTACATGTACATCCTTGCTTCCTTATAGGCCATAGGTCAGCAATGTTTGCGTGCAAGAGACTTAGTGAGCCATGGCCTCTCTAAGTCAACTACTCACCGCAGCTTTGCAGCACAAAAGCAGCTATAGATAATATGAAAATTAATGGGCATGGCTGCATAGCAATAAAATCATTTATGGATGATGAAATTTGAATTTCATATCATTTTCTTGTAGCATAAAATATTATTCTACTTTTCTCCCAACCAGTAAAAAAATACAATACTATTTTTAACTCAAGGGGATGGGTAAAATTTAGCTCATGGATCACATGGATGGGAGATTGTCAACTCCCATCTTATGTCCAGGTGCAAGACCATCCTTGTACAAGCCTCTATCCTCTCAGAGGATGTTACTGCATAGGAGAAAGACCCCAACCTTCACTGGGTCAGCATAATTAGGTCTGACCTGGGAAAGATTAAATTGGAGCAAAAGCAGTTTTTCTAATTTCCATGTTACAGTTGGAGACTGTGACATATGCCGATGGGTTCTTTACCATGGATAGAGAGGATCTTTTGAAGATATTAGATGATAGAATTGGTTTTTATGAAGGTTATTCTTGCAGAGTGTTGAACTAAAAAACAGACTGAGGGCTTTGTAAAGTGAATGCACCAGTTCCAAGGGTTATTTATTTATTTATTTATTTATCTATCTATCAATATTTTTTATTTACTTTACATATTTTTGAGACAGGGTTTTGCTATGTAGCCCTGGCTGTCCTGGAACTCTATAGACCAGGCTGGCCTTAAACTCACAGAGATCTGCCTACAAGGGCTGCTTAAATACCAGCTTGCAGAAGATCTTCTTGTATTAGAGAAGATATGACATACACAAGCTAAAAGGGTATCAACGAAATGAGAATGTAAATTGGGAGGAAAAGCAATTCTTGGTTACCCCAGAAGCAAGATCGTAAGGCAGATGATGATATAGAAGCTTGATTGGAGAGATATGGCTCTCATGAGAAAGGCACTCTCTGTTTGCTACTCTGTGTATTATACAAATGCAAAGATGCTAAACAGCCTCGAATGATTTTGATGGATTGGTGATCTAACATTACCATGAATATATTAAATTTATTAAGTACAAAGCCACTCTTACATTACACTGTTATGTTGGAGTCTCCAATGTAGCATGTTGAACATGCTACTTAATTTAATATAGTTTTAATCAATCCTTGAGTATATAGTATTGTTATATTCAATAATGACAGGTTTTGGGGTCCTAACTTGTCAGTGTATATAATCTAAGCACCAATCATTTGAACTGATTTTGTACTTTCTTGGTCCAAGGCGATGATAACTTAGTCCATACAATGGGAGCCAGAAATAACAGACACATAAGCACATATAAGATAAGAGGAGTGTCCAAATCTATTAAGGATTTATTGAGGTCGGCTTTGTGTTCTCCACTGCTCAGACCCTGTGAGAGAATACAAACAATTTCAGAGACTGGGCACCCATTTTACAGAGGGAGCATTCATCTGGAATTTTCCCTTACTCCACAGTGAGAGGACAATGGAAGCAGTTTCTGTCAGGCATGCTCTGGGTTCGTGGAGTTCCCTTTGCTAGCTGTGTCTTGTTAGAGAGATGTTGATCCAGCAGTTTGGAAGGGAAAAGGTCATGTTCTCTACCTGATGTCCGGCTTCTTTCTCCTTCGAAGCTGTACCTCCAAAGAAGGGACAGTCCATTTCAAGTATCACTGTGAACAAATTCCTACAGTACTTGAAGTGAGTTAATGCAGAAGCCACAGAGCATGATGTTACACTTGGATTCAAGTGAAGAGTAAGCACCATTCTCAACCTCAACAGTCCCACCAGTTCACCCTCCAGATGCTGTACTAAAGCCAACACATGCTTCCAAGAGACACCATTTCATCTTCTAACTCCAGTTACCAAACCATATCTCCCTGGATAGACTGTGAGGACAAAGGCACATTTCTCTCTTTTACACTAAGATGAACATCTCTATTAATAAACAGAAGAGATGTCATGTCCTAAGGCAGAAATAAATACTGAAAGCAATATCAGTGAAGATGCCCACTCATGTCTGATGCTCTTTGGACAACTTTTACTGAACAGATCATAGTTTTGATAGCTAATGACATGTATATAATCTCATATTTTGTATACTATGAAGTTAGCATTTGCATACAGTAAAATGACAAGTGCTTTTCTAAAATGAAGTCTGAGCATCATCACTGTGTTGGAATCCTGCATTGCTTTCTCCTTTTCCAATGTCCATCGAGTCATAAGGATTCTCTTCTCTTTTTGTTTCATTTTTCCTGTCAAATAAAACAAAGTCACCTTAATAAAGTGATGTTAGAAAGACACTTACATTGACCCAAGGGATGACTATCAAAATGTCTTATTACACCCTGTGCTAAGGATGCTGAGTTGTAGAAAAATGGAAACTTTCATAAGCTGGTGCTGTTTATATATTTAATTCTGCCCCTTTGAGAACAGTTCGGAAGTATTGATTAAAATTAGAAGTTCGAGATAATTTTAACCCAGCCTCTCACCTGCTGGGATTTATCTTGCACCTATATTAGTGTGTACAGGAAATTGCCTATTTGAAATCATTGTATTGTTTTTAATAGACACAAACATTTGATAACCATGGGAGTGCCCATTGCTACAAAGTGGTAAATTACATTACCAAGCAAAAGGAAGCCAATCTGAAAGAATCTCTAAAATATATTACTTAGGAAATTTTTTTTTAAAATCTGGAAATACTTCTAAAACATAATAGGTGGTAAATAATAATATGTAGTCCATAGTTCATATATACTAAAAACTGATAACTTTGGTTAAAAGGAAACTAAGAAACAAAGAATGGCAAAAGAACTCTATGACTCCCTTGTATTTTTGAAAATTGTAACCATGTTGACTGTACTACCTACAAAATGTTTTGTTCACATCTGTGTATGTGTGCACATGTGCATCTAAGTGTGTATGCTACATTGCACATGTGGAGATCTATCAACAACCTCCAGCATTGAGTCTCAACACCCATTATGATTGAGATGGGGTCTGTTTGTTGTCTCTGCTGTGCACACCAGGCTAAGTGGCCTACAAACTTCTGGGGACTTTCCTGTCTCTGCCTGCCATCTTCCTGGAGGAGTGCTGGGATTATAGATGCTTGAATCTGAATCTGGATTGCATATGGGTTATGGGGATTCAAACTCAGGCCCCCATGTTTGTGTGGCAGGTGATTTTACCCATCTTCACAGCCTCAGTGTTTCAAATGAAGTTATTTGGTAGAATTGAGAGATCTCTATAGTAAAGAAAATAGACTAATTTGTGTAAAGATTCAACTGAGTGTATGTTTAAACAACTGGAAACATGCATACAATGTTGTCAGGGTGATACAAAATACTAACGTATTTGAAAAGTCCAACAAGAGTTAATACTTTCTCAAGTCAGAAGCTAGAAGTCAGGTCTCTAGTGATTAAAGTCCTCAATCAACTCAGCTCTAGAACAAATTAGAAGGTGCCTGGCCATGAACAAATTTGAGTTTCCCAAAGAGGAATGAAAACAACTAAAAAGTAGTAGTTTGAAGCACATCTTATGGCTCATTCTTAGGTGACATTACACTCTGTATGCCATGTCAGTCTGTCCTCTGTGAATGAAGCAAGACTTATCAGTAAGAACAATGCTTTACTGAGTTTGCTGTCTGGATATGACACTGTGGATAGAATGCACTTGACTACAGCATCCTAATAAACCTCAGGCTCACCTGTGAGCTTGTTAGGGAGGTAAAGTACTGCTAACATCTGCCAAGATTCTAAGGGATATATAAGAATATTTTGGTAGATAAATGTCCAATAAAGTAATTGGCCTGTGCATATACAGTGCTATTTGCTGCAAATTTTCCACTTTGTGTATTCTAAAAAGACAGATACATTAAGGAAAGGATACTCACTTTTTTCGACCTTTGATCCCAGTGACGATCAGGATAATGATGCCAACCACTACTAGTCCCATCACAACACCAAAAACAATCAGCCATATGGTGACAGGAGGCTGGTAAGGTGGCTCAAGTGTTGGGTGAATCCCCAGAAACTCCAGGCTGTTATCATCCAGGCTGAAGATATTGTTGATACGGCCCCGAGACAGTCTATTTGCAAAAGAGAGTGCAGTAAAGGGGATGCTTAAACCAAATACAATTCTGCCCCGTTATTTTCTCCTTGTATCAGGGGGCCCAAAGGGATTTAATAAGCCTTGTCATAAGAATGTACAACTGGAACTTTGTACAGTGGCACATTGCCTGTAAAGCTGTGCTTTAGGATAAGTACTACACAAATTTGTAGTCAATCAGCTCTGCATAGCAAGATCCAGGATAGTCAGGGGGAACATAGCAAGACAGTCTTTTTAAAGGCCACAAAAATATATACCTAAAATAATAATAAAATTGAAGTAGATAGGGCCAATAGAGAGATACAAACTTTTGACAGTTACATGTCTTTCATACCTAGCAACCTGAATTAGGTCTATCAACAACCTCATTTGAAGTTTGAGTTAGAAATTTATAAAGGCAGGGGGTGGAGCTGGGGTGGGGCGGTGGCCTAGAGAGGTGGCTCAAGGGTTAAGAGTTTTTGTGTCGCTCTTCCAGAGAACCTGAGTTTGGTCCCCAGAACCCTCATTGGGCAGCTCACAAAAGTGCCTATAACCTCAGCCCCAAGGGATCCAAAACCCTCTTCTTGCCTCCACAGGCACTGCACATATGCAGTGCACATACAAACATGTAGTCTCACACACTAAAACATTAAGAGTATAAAGTTATCATGCAAATTAATAGGTTTCATTGCAAAAGGAAAATTTTAGAATGAGCAAATAGCTTATAGCAAATAATATTTATCATGTATAGGTTCTGCATTTTAAAAGTAAAGTTAGCGTATTCGCCAAGAATGTCTCAGCCTTCAGCTTACATCTAAACTAAGTACAGACAACCAAGCGGTGGTGGTGCACGCCTTTAATCCCAATACTTGGGAGGCAGAGGCAGGCAGATGTCTGTGAATTTGAGACCTGCCTGGTCTACAAAGTGAGTTCCAGAACAGTCAAGGGTACTCATAGAAACCCTGTCTCAAAAAAACCCCTCAAATTATTAAAATGACACTACATCAAATAACAGAAAAGCATAATTGAATATCCCTCTTTTATAAATGAATCCTATCCTACACCCAAATCGCTGAAGGAGTTGTCCAAATTAATGGAACTGACATTTGGAAGCAGCATCACAGCAGAAAATGGGAAAGAGAACTCTGCATTTCTCAAGCACTGAGATGATAAGTAGCTCAAGTTGATAGAGTAGAAAAGATGAAGATCTTTGACAACAAAAACAGTGTAATGGAGAGCCATTTTGGTTCATAGACTAATGTCTGGCACCACAGCTTCCTATCAATGGGTATAGCTCAGGTGACAAGGTCAGATTCCATCAGAGAAGATAAGCAGCCAACACAGAGTTAGGCACAAGCCCTGGCAACCTCAAGAGTTTCTCAAGTCATTTTGTAAGAGTCATTTCTAGAAAAGAAAGTTTGAGATTTCCTGTAGGAAGAGAAGGCGCTTTCTCGACAATCTCAGCCAGCATTGTGTCTAAGGCTGATACTAGCCTTTTTGGAGGAGGAGAATAATCTTTGGGCTTGATTCACACTCCTCAATCAGGCCAAATTTTCTAGGCACACACTATTCAGCAGATCTGAGATCTGGTCTGAAGGGTAAATACAATTCCTGGTATAGCTCAATAGCGCCACCTAGTGAGGTAACAGGTACAGGAAACATCATTTTGCTTGGCTTCCTCTCTCTCTCTCTCTCTCTCTCTCTCTCTCTCTCTCTCTCTCTCTCTCTCTCTCTCTCTCTCTCTCTCAAGAGAATTGTCCATCTTCCATTCCTACACTTGATCTTAGCCAAAGATCAAGCCATTATCTTCCATTCCTGCTATCTTGTTTAAAACAGCTGAGGCAGTCTGGACAAGTTATTTATGAATGATCACAGCCATGGTAAATTCCTCTCTTGGTGTGAAGGGAACCTAATGTTTACCTTCCTTATTTCCTGCTTTGGGCGGTTCAAAAACTCTTTCATAATGCCCCCGTACAAATGGTGACAGTGTGTGCCCATTTCTTGTATGCACTTTCCAAGTGTAATAGTCAAGCTTCCTTTAGCCAAAATGACTTCTCTTTGCCTGAGACCATTGTCAAGCTAGAGAGGCAAGGGGATGAATATCACCAGAAAGAGTCCTTGGACAGTGACTAGTAGGAAGTGGTAAAGAGCCGAGCCCCCTCAGTCCTCTGCTGAGACAATTCAGGAGCACATTCTACCATATCCCCAGGTGTCCGACAGGACTGCCCAGCAGAAACTCTAGTTCCTGACAATGATTGTTTGATAACTTGGAATCTGTCACCTTTCACCGAGTCTCTGTCTCCTGTCCACAGTTTCTATGGGAGCTTCTCAGCACTGCTTATGCTTGCTTGCAAATCAAGACCTGCACCTGGCCAGTCCCCGATCAAAACCAGTTCTATTGGATGATAACAGAATCAAAAACCCAAGTTTGTGTGGCCAAAGAGATGGTTCCACCAGCAAAATGCCTGCTATACAAGCATGAGGACCTGAGTTTTGGGTGCCCAGTGCACATATAAAATAGCTGGGGTATGGCAGTACCCAGCACGTGCTCACTCCAATGCTAGGAATTGGGGAAGATGGGTAGATCCCTGAAGTTCACTTGCCAGCCCAGCCAAATCGATTAACATTGGGTTTAGTGAGACATCATGTCTCTAAAAACAAGGTGGTGATGGGTCAGAAAAGACAGCTATGCCAACCTCTGGCTTCTACATATGTAACCATGTCACTTGTACACAGCCACACACAAATCCATACATATACCACACACACCACCACCACAGCCACAGGAACAACCCATGTTTTGAGATGAAGTAAAAGACATAAACGACTTTGAATGATGTCCAGCACACAGTATTGCACGAAATGTAAGCGATTGGCACATTAGCTAGTTCCTTCATCATTATATGGTTTGTTTGAAAGTAAAATGTCACCTGATGGCGTCTTCGACTTCACTCCTAGGAATGATGTCAGACACATTTTTGGGTGAGGTGACAAAGAAGTTGAAGGAGACTCTTGGTTTCAAATCATTCACATGTACATCTTCCACCCTGTTGGAAACAAAAAACAAAAACCAAATATTTTTCTTCTTTCCTAATGAAAGAACTCAGTCAAGAAAGAAAGTCCTCCCCCTGCTGGTGGAGTGGAGATTAGAACAAGGTTCCTGGATGGAATTGACCAAAAATCCTTACACTCTCCAAAGCACACGAAATCAGTAGCATGACCCCCCACACACACCCCAGACTCCCAGGGACTAAGTCATCAACCAAGGTATGCACATGGCTCCAGCTGCATATGTAGCAGAGAACAGCCTTGTCAGGCATCAATGGAAGGTCCTTGGTCATATGAAGACTTGATAGATGCCCTGGAGTACAGGAATTGAGGGCATGGAGGTGGGAGTGGGGTGGGTAGAGGAATACCCTCATAGAAGCAGGGGGAGGGAGGATGGGGTAGGGGGTTTCTGGAACGGGGGACTGAGAAAGGGGGTTAACATTTGAAATGTAAATAAAGAAAACACCCAATAAAAAGAAAAGAGAAAAAAATTGTAATACCCTACATCCCAAGCAAAATGATGCATGCTTCTAATCCCAGCACGTGGGAGGCAAAGGCAAGCAAATATCTTTGCTTCTGAGACCAATCTAGTCTACAAATTAAGCTCCAGGACAGCCAGGGCTGTTACACAGAGAAACCCTATCTTGAAAACAGAAAAAGAGGTGGGGTTGTAAGACCACCTCTTGCTACTCTTTTTTTCCCTCCGACTATCACACAAAACCTTCATCTGTTCAATTCTTTTTAATGTCAACCTAAAACACCAAGAGAATCAAGAGTGCTAGGCAGTGATGGTGCATGCCTTTAATCTTTGGAGGCAGAGGCAGGCGGGTTTCTATGAGTTCAAGGCCGGCCTGGTCCACAGAATAAGTTGCAGAACAGCCAGCAATACACAGAGAAACCCTGTCTCAACCCCCCCCACACACACACACAGAGGGAGAGAGAGAGAGAGAGAGAGAGAGAGAGAGAGAGAGAGAGAGAGAGAGAGAGAGAGAGAGAGAGAGAATCAAGATAAGTCATTAGTGACCTAGAAGTATGAGAAGCAAGATGGAGACAATGATGTTTCAGTGTCACAGAGACAGAATGTTAACATTCTCTGGCTTGGCTCCATCCAGCAAGGGTTGTGTAGCATCTGTGGATGAAGGTAAAAGTAGGGCTCACTACACAGTGTGACAAAGCAATGCTCATACAGCTCCCACAGTGATCCTAGCAAAGACTAAGGCAGATCATGTGGAGATCTCTAGTCTCTGAATAAATACTTGATCATCTCAAAAGCCAAAGTCAATGCAAAGGCCCTGAGGCCCCAGTGACCTCTCTGTGTTCACTTTTGCCCTAACACTGCCCTGACCACCTCACCTATTTGCCCTCTAGTAGATGTTTCCCCATACACAATGGCCTTCTTGCTGTTCCGTTGGCATGTGATGGCTATTACTTCATTAGACTTTGTGTCTGTTGTTGCCTTGGCTGAACGCTTTCTCTCATTGTCTGCAATGTTGGCTTTTCTGCTTCTCTCCCTACTTCTTAATGTTAGTGGTGTCCTTTAGAATTGCTAACCCTATGTTAAAGTTGAACATTCCCCCAGCCTGTCCTATTGTGTGTTTTCCTCCATAGCACACATTTACAACTCTCTCTCTCTCTCTCTCTCTCTCTCTCTCTCTCTCTCTCTCTCTCTCTCTCTCTCTCTCTCCTGATATAAACTCCAAGAAGGAAGGAATTTCTCTATTTCCCTACTTCTAAGGGTGAGATGAGAGTGTATGAAGAGAGAAACATAGACAGAGAGAGACAGAGGTGGAGAGACACAAACAGAGAGAGACAGAGAGATTTTTAAGAACAACAATGTCCATACCATCTACAAGTTAAACCACAAGCATCTTAAAAGGAAGGGACCAAAATTCCAGGATGCCAAATAAAATTCTAGACTATGCCTATGCCAGCATATGTTAAGCCCTAGTTAAGATCAGTAGACCCCAAATAAACAAGACAACAATAGAAAAAGAGGTACACAAGTAGGAGGAAGAAGAAGGAATTTAGTGGGAATCCTATGAGAGAACTACAAAACGCAGCAATACATATATGAAATGTCCATTCAAAAATATAGAAACTAAAGTCTACTTGGATATTCTCCCTTGATTTGACTTGAAGAAAGGTTAAGCTCTAGAGCAGTGGAGCATAGAGTTAGGTATAGAACCTAGCAAATTGCCTAGTCCTGCAATGACTTGATGAGCCAGGGGTGGCGTGATACCCAAGGCTGCTCCTCCTTCTCAAAGGAGAAGGAGAGGGGAAATGGGGGAGGGTCTGTGTGACGGGGTACATGGAGGAGAGGAGACGGATATTGGGATGTAATGCAAACAATAACAATGATGATGATGATGATGATGATGATGATATGATGATGATAATAATAATGATAATGATAACAACAACAACAACAACAACAATAATAATTAATAATAATAATAATATCTAGCAAATCAACTCACCCAAAAGGAACTGTCTGTTTTTTGATGTTTGAAAAATACTCTCTCATGGCATAGGCAACAGATGATCGGAACAGGTACATTTCGTTGTCTGTCCATTCATACTGCAAGTTCAGATGAAAGACACTATTTAATGGGGCAGGAGCAGAGGAAAATGGGAGAGTTCTCAGCACTAATCCAAGGATTCTGGCCATCAAGTCTTTGCCCTCCAATATGAACATGCATCAGCATTTGGTGGTTGGAATGGATGAAACTGACTACTACATGAAGAGTTTCTGATTTCGAAAATCTAGGATAAGAACCAAGAATTTACATATTTATTACCCCAGGAAGTGCTAATGCTGCTGGTCAGGCAACCATCCCTGTCTGAGGAACCAAACTTTCACTTTTTTCCGGTCCTTTCACTTTGGTTTGATATGAATTGAAATAAGAACCCTGAGGATAGGTTTACAAATAGGAGACAGCCCAAAGTTGTGTGCTTTGTGTGGACTATATGTATTTTGTCGGCAACTCACTCTAGCTTTTATTGCTTTAATTGGAAGTTCTCAGGTATTTGAACCATGCATGCTAGTGCACATTCTGTTTGTCAGAGGGCGTTAAAGGTAGAGGCATTCACTATTTCTTCCAGTGGATGGCAGTAGAGATCAATAAATGACAAAGGAGTCTCCTTTCTCCTTTCCCTTTCAGAGAAAAAGCAACTTGGGAAACTTAGGATAGAATTCACTTAAGCTTGGATTTACCCGTATGTAAAGTATGGGGTTTTTAATAGTAATAGTTATATGTAACTTTTGTCCCTAGTAATTTTCTGGCTAGGACTTCTATATTTTAAAACAATGAAAAGCTAAATTCTTAAGATGATGGCACAATAAACAAGCTCAAAATAAACAAGTTACAATTCACCCAGCACAGGAAGCTCAAGAAGAAGGAGGACTGAAGTGAGGGTGCTTTGGTTCCTCTGAGAAAGGGAACAAAATACTCACAGGAGCAATAAGGGAGACAATATGTGGAGCAGAGACTGAAGTAAAGGCCACCCAGAGACTGCCCTATCTGGGGATTCACTCTACGGTCACCAAACCCTGACACTACTATGGACAACAATATACCAAAAGGAGCATGGCATGGTTGTCTCCAGAAGGGCCCTGCCAGAGCCTTACAAATACAGAGGCAGATGCTACCAGCCAACCATGGGACTGGGTGTGGGGGTCCCCAATGGAGGACCTGGAGGGTGGTCTGGAGGAGATGAAGGGGTTTACAGCCCTATTGGACGAACAATGATTTCGGACACCCAGACGACCCAGGACTCCCAGGGACTAAGCCATCAACCAAGGGGTACACATGGTTCCAGCCAAAAATGTGGCAGAAGAATACCTTGTTGGGTATCAGTGGGAGGAGTGGTCCTTGGTCAGGTAAAGGCTCAATAGATGTCCCAACAAAGGGAAACCGAGGCCGAGGGAAGTGGGAGTGTCAGGTGGAGGGAGGAGGGGTTGGAGGTCTTTGGGGAGGGGGAAATTGGGAAAGGTTTTACCATTGGCAATGTAAATGAAGAGGCTATTCAATGTAAAAAAAAAATGAAAAGCTAAATTCTTAAGATGATGGCATAGCTCCAGTTGATGTCTACAATGAAATGACTTGAACCAGGCAGATAGATAGATACTCTAACCCTGCTGCACATGGGCACTGAAAGTACCTCTCATCAGTGATCAGCTTTAGAATCAAATTTGCATGGAAAGGGCACATGAATGTGAATGCCCAGACAAGAGAATCGAGAAGTTTCCTGATCTACCAGGAGTAATTTCAATTTATTAGGCCAAAGAAGAGCTAATAAAAGAATGATGAAAATAAGTATTCTTGTGATCCTACAATGGACACTAAAAAGTGAGAATTCAAACTCAGAGTTGAGAAGCAATGGACTTGTGTTTCTATAATTGCTGTCTGCTAGCCTGATATTTTCAATCCTAATGGGAGGGCAGGTGGGGAGGAACCGGCAGGAGTACAGTGAGGAGAAACTGTAATCAGAATACATTAGATGAGAAAAGAATTTATTTTTAATAAAAGGGGAAATTTTCTTTCTTGTGTTTTCATTTTTAAAGCTTGTGTTATACATATTGGTGTCTTAGCAAACTTTGTCAAGTCTTAGGAAATATTTAACTTTTCAGGAAATGGGGAGGCAGAAACTGAATCTTTGAATCTATACACTGACACGTCAGTTTTCTGTAGAACATTGGACTGTTTTATCTGATTGTCCTGGGTTTCTAGGATGGACACACCCAAGCTGTTTATCCCATCTACCTGAGACAACATGTCCTCTCCTCTTTCCTAATCAAAGCTGCCATTGAAAAGGAGACTGTTTGGGAAGAGGAAGGGGAAAGGTGAAGGCGGCCTGGGGAAGAGAGTAAACGAAGGCATATATTGCCATCAAAGTAAATTATGTAAATATATGAAAATCTCCCAATGAAACCCACTTTGTAGCATTATTACTACATACTAATAAACTTGTCTCTCTTAAAAGCTTGTACTTCCCAGGGCTTGATCAAGTGAGATAGGTGTTCAGGGGGGAGCAATAACGAAATCTATAAACAATAAGATTTTTCTATTAAATATTTTGTTACTCGAAAGTCTATCTTTCTGTCAACGGTTCTCAAACGTGCCTGTACTTAGAACTTCTAGGAAATTGTAAAAGTCTAGGAAACTCTTAGAACTCTAGGAAATTTTACATTTTAAAAATACACTTATTTTATGTGTTAGGAGTGTTTTGCTGGTACCATGTGCATGCCAGGCACCTGCGAAGATCACAATAAGGCACAAGAGTCCCTGGAACTGGGGTTAGGAATAGTTGTGAGCCAGCATGGGGGTACAGTGAACCTGGGTCCTCTGCTAAAGCCACAAGAGTGCTTAACTGCCAAGTCATCACTCCAGCTCCAGATTTTAAAACTCTGAATGAGGCTGGACATAGTGGTGTGTGCCTTTAATCTGAGCTCTCAGGAGGCTTTCTGGGAGTTGAGGACCAATCTCACCTACATAGTGACTTCTAGGCTAGCTGTAACTGCACAGTGAGACTCTGTCTCAAATGAAAAGAAAACTCTTGATGCTCAAATCTTGGTGTCACATTCCAGAACAATTAAACCAGCATCTCTGGAGGTGTAGCACACACACACTCATATTTTGAAGACTTCCCATGCAGTTCCAATGTTGAGCCAAGTTTGAGACTTGGAGTTTCCCAGGTATTCTGATGTATGCAAAACACATGGAGAGCTTACAAAAATGGGGATCCTGATTAAGCAGGTCCACGACTGGGACCTGAGATGCTATACTTTTAAAACAAGCTTCCAGATTTGAAAATCATCCTAAGTGAGATAACCCAATCACAAAAGAATACACATGGAATGCATTCTCTGATAAGTGGATATTAATTAGCCCAGAAGCCCTGAATACCCAAGGCACAAATTGCATAACAAATGACGCCCATGAAGAAGTATGGAGAGGGTCCTGATCCTGGAAAGGATTGATCTAGCATTGGAGAGGAATATAAGGACAGAGAAAAAGGAGGGAGGTGATTGGAGAATGGATGGAGAGAAGGTTTATGGGACATATGGGGGAGGGGGGATCCGGGGAAAGGGGAAATCATTTGGAATGTAAACAAAGAATATAGAAAATAAAAATATTTAAAAAAAAAAAGAAAGAAAATGTCCCCCATAAACCAGACAAGTGATAAAACAAGAACATAAAAAACGGTTAAGAAAACAAAATCAACCAAAAAACCCAAGAAAAGAAACACTCCTCACCATATAACCAGGACCTTGTCCTTAAATACAAATCATAGTGATGAGTCAATTGGGAAGGTGGGTGTTGGATAATTACTGTACGGATGTTTCAGCAGAGATCTTCATAACACACTCAAGGTAAGAAGTGAATAGTAGGCATTGCCTATCCAGTAAGAGATGGATTACAAAAAAAAAGGGAGGAAAGAAGGGAGGGAGGGATAAAAGGAGGGAGGGAGGGAGGGAGGGAGGGAGGGAGGGAGGGAGGGATAAAAGGAGGGAGGGAGGGAGGGAGGGAGGGAGGGAGGGAGGGAGGAAGGAAGGAAGGAAGGAAGGAAGGAAGGAAGGAAGGAAGGAAGGAAGGAAGGAAGGAAGGAAGGAGTCAGTTGAAGGCCAGAGCTGGGCTTATAGTTTTAAGTGAACCATGGGTTCCTCTCTTTCTTTACACCATACTAGAATGGGATTTCGAGGGAAGAGAATGAATTGAAGAAAAATGGGATCATCATTTAGAACAATACTCACTGCATTACTTCCAAGAGCTGATTTCAGGCTTATCCTCACTTTAATGCTTTGGTCGGCATCTGGTTAAAGAGAAATTTCAGACAGGTGGTTTAGATGAGAGACTGACCACACATTTATTTTTTCCCCTTTGCAAGACTGCAGTAAGGTAAAGGCAATAGTATTTTTTTTAAGGGTTCAGACACGGCTTTTACAAAATGAGAAATGATGAGGAGCTGGTAACTGCTTTCTGAGAGAATCATAAGTCACTACTTGGTGTGTAGACAGAAGAGATTGCAGGCTGAAAAAGCGTGAATCCCAGAGAAATGTTGGGATTCCAATGCAGCTGAGCTGGGAAGAGTATGGGAAATTGGAACGGAGGTTGTGGTTAAAGGCACTTTGGAGCTGGCATGGTTCTGCACGCCATCGTCACTTACTCAGACAGCCAACTGGAACTTGTCCTTCAACAGAACAAGAAGTCAACCTGGAAAGAAGGTATGGAATCCAGGAAACAGGATTCGACTCAGAAGACCCAGGGGGTGGTTCTGGAGGATGGTTACGGTCTATGCTAAAATAGGAGTATGTAAGACTCCAAGGGGAAGTTGCTAGGGAGGAAAACGGAGGCTGAAAAAAAAAGATACGTTCCACCAGTTGGTAATAAAGAAATTCTCTGTTTGGTGATGAATTGTGTATGCCAAAAACTGGGGTGGATAGAAACTCTGATACAGACAAGCCACTTAAGACAGGATACAGCATAGTGTGTTACTTGGCTGTGCAAGTGGCCAAAAATAAATATTGATAACTGCTTTACTAAACATCACATCAAAACTTTACTGAGACAGTGAACAGTGGACGTGGAAGAGGAGCTGGGGATGGTGTTCTAACATTGATAATAAGACACCAAAAGAAACAAGGTTTGAGAGTTATGAAAGTGACTGTCAGAAACACATTGTCTAGCTGATGACAGTGTTTGCCTTAGAGAGTGCCTTAGTTAGGTTTTGTTGTTGCTTTGTTTTTGTTTTTGTTTTTGTTTTTGTTTTGTCATCTTGATACAGAGTTAGCTGGGAAGATGAACCTTAATTGAAAAATATCTCCATCGGATTGGCCTGTGGGACATTTTCTTGACTAATCACTGATATGTGAAGTCCCAGCACACTGTGGGCAATGGTGCCCCTGAGCAGGAGGATCCTGGGAAAAATCAAACTGAGCAAACCATGGTGAGCAAGCCAATGAGCAGTGTTCCTTCATGGACCGTCTCAGACCTCCAGCCTCCAGATTATAGCCTTGAGTTCCTGATGATGAACTGCAATGTATAAGCTGAAATAAAACCAATCCTCTCCAAGTTGCTTTTGGTCATGGTATCTTTTTCACAGCAATAGAAACAATCTAGGGCAAAGAGCCAGGTTCAAAGGCAATAAGAGAGTACTAGGCCCTTATTGTGAAGGTGAGACTAATAAGAACATTTGACAAAGTTTGTGACACAGTTTAAAGGAGAGAAACACATATTGAGCTGTGCCACAGTACCCGCAAGGCTATAGCTAAAGGACACTAAGAGAAGGAAACAAAAGGAACAATGCACAATGTGTGTGCAGTCCGTGAACTCACATGGACTCCAGTCAGTGTTCCACCCCACAAAAGAATTCCTGTTCTGCTCTTTCAGCCAGACAAACAAAGGTTGGAAGTAATTGAGCAGTGGTTTTACATCCATATTCCTTGCTCCAACCACTTTTTCCAAGGCTTGGGTCCAGGGCTCTGAATTTCCAAGCTTTAGCATATCGCTACATGAAACAAACAAACAAAAAAACCAACAGAGTGTGAGTCATTTTGAAGGGTGCCAGGCGGGCATACCTTTGCACCTACAATCTTTATACTTCTTCTGTTGGAATTGTCTAAATTTTCTTCCGGTGGATTATTAAAATGAGGCATATTATCAATGTCTCTTTCTTTCCACTTGCTCTAAAGAGAGCCATGTAGTTATCACACAGAGACAGGAGGTGGCCCATCCAGGCTTTGCATGACCTAGATTCTTGTCTCATTCCAAATTGAACATTTATTTCATGGTTGGTTGGAGAATTTCTGAAGTTCCAATTTTGGGAGGGGGTGGAGGAAGCAAATAAACTAAATCATAGGCATAGAAATTATGGTATGCTAAGGGAGGTTCAGCATTTTGAGGCATTTCTTACAGCAACTTCTGCCCAGCTTCGGTGGAATTTGAGATGTCACATTTGTGCAGTGGGCCATCATGTTTAGCTGCTTGACAAAGAGCTTCTTGAAACTGGAATTGGTAAATGGTCCTTGTGTAATATCTGTACAAGTAACAAAGAAACAAACAAAAAGAAGGCTCGTGTTTTATTGTTATAGTAGAGTCACAGATCCAGGAAAATAGGCCCAAATAGTCCCATGGGTATTAGCTAAAACGTCTTTCTCTAGCAGGAGACCACCATGAACTAACTCCTTCAGATGCTGCACACACTATTTTCATTGTATATATCTGCTGATAGAGCAGTTTTGCTACTCTGTCACAGGTTAATCACATTTGGATGGCTGTGCCAGAGTTATTTATAGCTCTTTCTATAAAGTGGTATCAAGCTGGTCCTTATGCCAGGTAAATACATTCCCATTTTTACAGATACAGGAGGTGAGGCCCACACATGCCTCCATCCCAGCTTCCAGGAGTTCAATACCAGTCTGGGACATGTAATATGTCTCTGTCTCAAACAGACAAAATAAACAATAATAAAACACTCCTTAAATGAATCGTAAACTCTAGTTACTAGTAAACTCTAGTGATAAATGGTGGACTAAATGTATTTTTCTACTTCACTAAATGGTCCTGTCATGCTGGTTGTTTTTGTTTGTTTGTTTTGTTTTTTCTTTCTTGTCAACTTGCCATAAACTGGAGACATATAAGAAGAAGGAACTTCAATTTAGAAAATGCTTTGTTCAAATTGGCCTCTAAGATAGTCTGTGGAGTATTTTCTGGATTAATGATTGGTGTGGGAGGTCCCAGCCCTGGGAGGACCCAGCCCACTGGACAAGGTACTACCCCATGAGCAGGTGGATCCTTTGAGGTACAAGAAGACAAGCTAAGCTAGGCATGAAGAGCAAGACAATAAAGTTTTCCTCAGCAGTCTCTGCTTCAGTTCCTGTCTCCTGGTTCCTATGAGTTCCTGTCTTGGCTTCCCTCAATGAGGGGACAAAGTCAACTCCTCTCCAAAATTGCTTTTGATCATATAGCATTTATCACAGCTATACCAAGCAAAGTAGGACAATCCTTAACAATAGGCAAAATATCTTGAATACGTTTATTTAACCCAATAAAACATGTTGATTAAATTGAATTGAAACTGATCATCTACATTAAGCTTGGGGTAGGAGGGAGATAGAAAAGCCTTGTAATTACTACTTCATTGAACCCTGTTTAAGTTTTTGTCATTAGCCCATTAAGCCCTAGATAGTAAATAGAGAGGAGAAAACTGTCATTTACCGAATGAATGAGTAGTCATTAGAAACATGGAACAGAGATGCAGGGTCACAATATGTTTCATCATGAGGCAGAGGCTCCACCACACCAACAATCTCCCGCCTTGGAAAGAAAAGGGAAGCATACATTAGTGAGGGGTGGGCCATCGTGAGAATGGGGATCAGAGCTCAGCTACAGCAGCTTCACCTGGCAATGGTATTTATATTGGAACTGGTTGTCAGTTAAAATAAAATCATTGTAAAAACCAGAAAGCAAAGCATCTTGTGAGCCTTCCTCATATTGCCTTAATTCAACCAAAACACACCATTAGAATATATATATATATATATATATATATATATATATATATATATATATATATATATATTCTAAGACACTAAGTAAATAAAGTCCCAAAAAGTACATTGTATGGCTATAAATATGCCATGAAAAACCTATAAACTCCTCTCAGACATCACACATTATGTGCTCCGGTTGGACAGAATTTTGTAAAATTGAAATCTTATTCTTCAAAGCTAATTAAGTTGCTTCTCCTTCTGTGAAGCCTGCCACCGACCTCAAGGACTCCCTTAAGCTCCCTCAGCATCTAGGTCTTCTTTTAGTAATGCTTTATTCTCTTGCGTTTTATTAGTATTTATTAGATATATAAAATAATGGTTCTTGTGACATCATACCTGTATCTAATATACTTTGATCATCTTCAACTCCTTATTCTCATACCCTGCCACCCTTCCCACTGTTCCTCCTCCTGTACCTCTCAGTCCTCCTACTTTCAGGTATCATCTCCACTGTTTTCCTTAATTCTTTAGCATAGCTCTCCCTGTGCTGTGTGGCTTTTCACATGTAAACTCCCCCTTTCCACTGAGACTTGAGCTCTGAGAGGACACAACTGTGTCTTAGTGATCTTTAGAGTTCTAGTAATAAACCTGTGCCAGGATACCAAGGAGAAACTTCTCTTCTGATTGATACATGACCAAATGAGCAATCAATACATTGATGGATTACTTTAAGGGTCTGATTCCATAATTATTAAAATAAATTAGCAGGGATCCAGAGGTTAGAGCAGCCAGAAAAACAAAAAGGTAGAAAAGCCATATAGGCTTTAGTTTTCGACTTTTGGTAAAAGGACTATAGTTTTGTCCTTTATTATTGAGATTTTTGTGGCAACTTTAACTCTTCTGTGGACAGCTTTGCTTATATACAAACATTAGAAGCACCTCTAATTAATCACACATTTCTTGTCTTACCTCTTGGAAAATGACTCGAGATGATATCCTAGGAAATTATTTCAGGAAACATGAGTGAAGGGCTGAGAAAGGAAAGTAGGACTCCTCCCAAAAGACTATGTTATCAAGCATATCAGTACTATAAGTAATGTGAAATGATCCCCCTCCCCTGGAAATCTGGGACTCCATGGATGTGACTCAGGAAAGCAGAGGAGCTTAGGTATTTATCCACCAACCGGCCCATCTGTTATTGATTGAGGCCCTGAGGGGATGGCATTAGTGTGTTAGCCCCTCCTGCCATTTGTGGGCTCAGACCTCTAAAGCAATGAAATAGATATACTAGTGTGTGTGTGTGTGTGTGTGTGTGTGTGTGTGTGTGTAGTCTAGCAATATCCTTTAATTAAACAGTAAACCCATGAGGAAACATTTTGCTGATTGCAAATGCATTGACTTACTTCATCTCCCACCACTTTTTCATCCACTGCTCTTTGGGAATGTCACCCTGAAAGACCATCCACCTCCACTTCTCTAACATGTAAGTAAACGGGAGTGTTCCAACAATTGTCAATGCCTGCTTGAGAAGGAAGTTTATTTCTGTTTCTGAAAGTAAAAAGGAAAAGACCAAATATTAAGATGGAAATGGAAGCATAAGTTTAGTAAGAGAACTTTCCTAATCTCAAGCTGTTATTCTTCCTCAAGATGGAGTTGCTACAGGATGATTATATGGGAAATATTGGCAGTTGACATTGTGTGTGTTATATGTTTATCTTCTCAGATGATAGATTTAGAACAGTCTAAAGCCCTGGAATAGAACAAGTAAGTAAAACCCACAAATTAACTAATCCTTACTTTTTACTAGTTTCAACTGCCTTCTTTAAATATCCCCTTATCAGAGTTAATTAGGGCAATTTCATCTGTTTCCCCAAGCATACTGTTTATTCTTGAGAGCTTCATGTAGCCAGTGTCTGTTAATGTCTTATTCAAAACTGTATACCCAGTCCAGTGTCTGCTCTGTAATGCTCTCTTGTGAGTCCTTAGTAAATAAGCAAACATTAAACAGATGTGGTAAAACCTTGTAAACCAGGGTGTGGAGGTTTTTTTTTATATATAGTGTTCTTTTGCACAATAGCCTGGCTATGTAAATGACAACAATGTCTCATACATTTCAGAGAGATGTCTATCAGTGACAGAGTGCTTGCCTAACATATATGAGAGCCTCAGCTCCATGTCCTGCACCGAAAAGAAAAAAGAAAAAAATGTAGAAGAAAAGACACTCCAAAGTTTCACTATTGGTCAATGATGCTTGTACAGGTACATGAATTTGCTGTAAACAGCATATGATTTATACATGTACCATAGTGTCATGCTACTCCATTAACAAATACAAACCATGGTATTTTTATATATTAGCCAAAAATAAATTTAACTGCGTGTGTGCGTGTGTGCACACACACACACATACACACCCCTAAATGGACATCTCTAGAAGGTACCATCCACTGGATAATCAAAAGTACAGTGTACTTCAAATTGACTGATCTACTTATGAAGAATATTAAATGCTTTTACAAGTTATGTGTGTTCATTAGCCTGCAGAGGAAGTAGGGCTGACCCCCAGCACAGCATAGAAGCTCAAATGTGAATACAGGGGTTATTAGTTTCTCAGTGTATCTAAGAAAAATGCCACACATGGTAGGTGCTCAATACATTTGTTTAGAAAAATAAATTCCTAGTATCCCAAAGCTAGGAAGCTATGGTAGAAAGACTGCTGTGAGTTCCAGGACATCCATGGCTACAGAGTAAAACCTTGTCTCCAAACAACAAAATGTACATGTTCCACAAGAGAAATGGTCAAGATAAGGGAAAAGAGGAAAAGAATGAAGGATTCTATTGGTTTAACATCATTCACAAGTCAAGGCCAGAGGCTAGGAAAGAATGTTTCAAGCTAGTGCTTTCATTGTGTGACATAATTAGAAACATATCTATTTCATCCTCTTTGCCTATTCTCAAGGCAGACATAAAAAAAAAATAAAACAAATCATTGTCTGTTCATTAGCATGAACAAATTGTATTTTAAAATTATGAAGTAAGTATGGTTACCATAAACTGCCTTTTCCACGTTGCTTTCTTCATCAAAAAGCACCACTGCTGGTTTATAAACTACTGTATCTGGTTAATAGTGACTATTTCAGACAGGATAATGGGCTTCCACTAGCCTGCTATCAGGCCTTTGTCATATCACTAAGAGCCAGAGATCAAGACAAAGAGAAGTGTGCACACAAGGATGGAACTCATGACCTTGACTACACTGGCAAGATGTTTCATCCAGGAGAACCAAGGCTTGGATCAAATGCTAATTAAATGCAGCGGGCTACAAACAAATGAAAAGACATGAAATAGGAGGAATAGGAGGGAGATTTGTTGGAAAGCATGGATTTGGAGAGAGGGGACAGGAATAAGAAAGAAAATAATGAAGACTAGGAGTGAAGTGCACTTCCTATATGCATATATATTATATGAAAAATAAATAAATTATAGAGCCTAAAAAAAGCAAAACGAGTGAAGAGAGTGGTGATACATTCACGAAAGAAGCAGGAGCCATGGCAACCTCACTGGATAATCTGGGTCTCCTGAAAACTTGTAGTATTTCCTCAAATCCAGTCCCCCCAAAAGATATGGGCTGCCTCATCCACCAATGTTGAGGGATAGAATGGGTCTTTTATTCACATTCCTTCTCTGTGAAAACAGTTTCAGAATGACAGGTTCCTACTTTAGAATTTGGGGAAGTCACTTGTTTGCTTTTAACCTAAAAATGACAGCCAACTATTTAAAATCCAGACACGATTAGCTTCATGGCCTTCAACAAACCATTTAAGTTCTGTGAACTATTTCAGCATCTTCCAAAACCCTACCCAGCTTCTATTAGATCATTTGTAGGCCATTCCTTCAGTTATCTCACTTAATTCTTTGTTTAAACTGCAGTTGGCATATTCTGATTCACACTTAAAAAAAAAAGAAAGAGAAAAGAAAAGCTTTTTACCAGTAGCAAGTCCCATAAACATTTTTTATGTAACACAAAGTAAAACAAATATTTTACTATAGATGATATTAAAAACATTTCCCCATATCAGATTACCCCCAAAACAAACCAAAGAAAAATGTACCATTATCTTCTTGAAAATTGGATGGCAGAAGACCAATGGATTTCAGATGCTTGGGGGTAGCTGCAGAAAGTGACATGATTTCTCCAACAGCTTCATGGAACCCTTCATTGGCTCCGTTTCTTAGCAGGAAAGGCTGCGTGGCATATGCCATGTCATATTGGATGTGTCCCATCTCATGATGGGCTGTCAAGAAGTTATCCATTGTAACCTTTGTACACATCTTGATTCTGCAAAAAATGGACAAGATTAAAGTGAAACTTACTAAATTTCCTTTAATTGCTATAGTAGAGTTTTGTGAAGATGAAGATTTATTCATCACTGACATTTTGCAATTTGCCCCTTATGAACCATTTACTCAATATAAAGGGTCAACTTCTCTTCTTGTGCTCTTACACTAGCAGAAAATGATACCTAGAGCTCTATGCCACATGATTCTGAGGTGAGTCATGTAAGTGAATACAGGCATGGTATTCTCAAAGGACCATGTACAGCCAGGATAGAGAAGGCACTAGGCATTTAGAATTGAGTATCAAATGTATATAACGAAGGTAGACATGATGGCCCAAGAAGCAGGAGCAGGGTAGCAAAAAAGAAAGCCAAATTCAAAGCTGTAAAAAGTTCAAGTACCTAAGATTTTGGAAAGTATAGACTCAGGGTACATAGAGAAAGTGCTATTAGAGACATGATAGATGTCTCGAAGACCATCGCCACCTGAGATGAGTCACCATGGTCAACGAGAATTGGTGTTTAAAGACAAAAGGGAAATGTTGTCTGTGTATCACTGTGCTTGGACACAATGAGGACAGAACTTCGTTTGTCCAACATGTGATGATCCTTCTCCACTTGACATGCTTGTGCTCATTCAGATATGAGTGAGGATTATATTTCAAAGATTTCCAAACAGATTTTCTTCCCATTGTGCTTATGAGAACCTTGTATACTGATACATACTCTTTAGAGACTCCCCACTGTTTAAAATAAGGTCAACCTCCTTTACCCCAATGTGACCACAATTTGTTTTCTCTCTATTCTTTTTCCTAACAGTTATAATAGTTGTTATATACTTACTATCTACTTTATAGAAGATTCTGGACTAGGAACCTTATGAATTTGCTCTTATTTTTAAGCCTCACTGGAGGATTTGTACTGATCACCTACATACTGCTGCCTAGATTTTGGTGGTGCTTTTTGTTTGCTTGTTTGTTTTTAAACTTAATTGGCACATAGTTCCACTCATTTGTTTACATATTATCTATGCCCTTTTTTTTATGCTACAAGTACAGAGTCACTTAATTGCAACAGAGATTTTCAAAGCCTGTACTCTTTACTGTCGATACAGGAAAAGACTATTTACTCTACTCTAATAGGCATTTTGGAACCAGGACTCACTCCCCAAGTAGATCTACTGTCCCTCAGATGCCCAAGTGATAGCTATTAAAATCAAAAGCTTTGATTTCATTGCTTTGGCCAAATGAGAGGTATCTTGAGGAGGGGTTTTCTTTTCTTGTCTTAAAATAATTTATTGTTATGTACATTAGTGTTTTGCCTGCATGTATCTCTGTGAGGGTATTGAATGCCCATGAACAGGAGTTATAGTTTTGAGCTGTCATATTGGTGCTGGGAATTGAACCTGTGTCCTCTGTTAAAAACAGCTGGTGTTCTTAACCACTGAGCAATCTCTCTAGTGCAAGCAGGGGTTTTCCTAATATTTTGGAGCAGACTACAGCGAGTGGCTCACTAACACGGGGTAGATATAAATGGGCAGCCCCTTGCCTCAATGTGTGACCAATCCTAATTCAAATCAGGCTTCAGAGTGGTTCATGAGATCAAGCTGGAGCCAAATCTCCATCACAGGTTACAATCTTACCTGCTTTGCCTGTCCCGAGCTGTTCCCTCACTTGCCTTTGCCCGAGAGGGTCTCCTCTTATATAAAATTGCCAGTTCAAGCCAGGGAACAAATCCAAGACACAAACTTGCAACTTGGGTATTAGAGCTCTGCTTTATAGATAAGGAAACCGAAAGCTAAGATTACTTTGCTCAAGGTTGCCTGATCATTCAGTGACACACCTTGGATTCCAAAGCCTATGTATCTCCTAGTCCAGGAGAGGTTCTCTCTCTCTCTCTCTCTCTCTCTCTCTCTCTCTCTCTCTCTCTCTCTCTCTCTCTCTCTCTCTCTCTCTCTCTCCCCTCTCTCTCTCTCTCAGTTCCTAATAGAGCATCCTCTGTGTCTCTCTTATGGAATTACTATTTTTTCCTTTTTATTCCAATTTGCTATTCATTTGTCCTGTCTCACAAGAGTGAGGGACAGTATGTGAGTCATATATATGGTCAACTGTCATAGTTTTCAGCACCAAACCTTTCTTAACAGAGGGGTCCACCAACCCCGTGACCATGAGGCTCAAATGAACATACAGATTTTCAAGTAATCTATGTTCTGTAAAAGTGCAATAGAGAAATGTGGAGCATCTTCTTTTCCTGGGTGAGAGAAATGTACTCCCGTGGACTTCCAGTCTGAGTTCGCAGATCCAGAAATCATATGCTCAAAGAAGTATAATTAATCTTTCATGCATTGTTTCTCATTTAGTATCTGTACTGTAAGTACCAGCCCAACAACTACCTGAAGTCTCCATGTCCCAGATCCCAAGCTGTGGGGTGGCACACCACTTTCCGGTCATCTACTGGCTCAGTCAGCATGGAGTTTGCCCAGAATCCTTGAGTCATATAAGGAAGGCCAACAGAAACAAAGAACTTCTCTGCCTCTTTAAATATCCTTTCTGCATCCCAGTTCTGGGGGAGAAAAAAAAGAATATTGAATTCCTCTACTATATATAGTGGAAATTCTTCCTGCTGATTATATACATTTACAACTTTTGAACAGAGAGGTAGGCTTTTGAATGTTTATCATATGTCTACAAGCACTGCCTCTAGGGAATTAATCTAGGAGATTATCAAAAATTATGTCAAACAATTACGTTGAATATGATTTTTGTATAATCAAAGAGGGAAAAGCCATCAAAATAATCAACCAGTGAGACTTTTGTAGAATGGAAATTTTGTAGACACATAACTTATATTCAAAGAAATTGTATGGGTATAATAAAATGATAAGTGAAAAATATATAAATCACTTAGTATTGATCAATCTTAATGAAGAAAAAGATGCTAAAATGTTAACAACAGACTGAATTATATGTAGAATTTTTTGTCCTTATTCTTGAGATTTTGGTACTATGGACTTTTCCCTACAGTGATGTAAGGCAATACAAAGACCTTATATATGTCAGGCAAACACTCCACCTCTAAGCTATATCCCTGATCGTCTTTCTTCATATTCCAAACACAAACAAGAAAATAGTGACCCAATTGCTTAAGACTACTCAACTCAAGCCAGCAGTTGTTGACTGGACTTCTTTAGGGGTCAAGATCCCATGTTAGGCTCAGTGGAAGAAATGAACTAATATAGTTGACATGAAAGCATAGACTTTGGAATAAAAAAGACTAGTTGTGGCCTAGAACCCAAAGAGTAGCTGAGCTTTCCCATAGCATCTGAACTTTTGGAATGTTTTGGAACTAATCAGAGATAATCATAGGCATGTGCCGCCAGCAAATTCCTTTGTAACAATGTCTTAGGAGACTACCAAGCCTGCTGAAGCAATGAAGCCCATATCAGACAAACAAAGCTTGTATATTTATTATATGGTGCCATGAATCATTTTTAGTACCAGAAGAATTCTTCTGGTCTTGAATATCAGTCATGTTTAGTGTTTCTCCTGTGTCAGTCCTGGCAATAAGAAATTGAATATGAGAGTAAATACCATTATCATCGTTATTAATATTATTGACTTTAAAGGCTTAATGTCAAAATATTGTTACAAATTAGTATGGCAGCCTTTTAATTTAAATTCATAGTTTCCTGATACACAAGAAGACAAAAGGAACACATGTTTTGGGGGGTATAATGCATGCTTTCATATACATATACATTGTATGATGTTCAAATGAGGATATGCATATCCCTTTGTGAAGAAAAAGATTTTGATTTCTTTCTTCAGAGTTATCCAAACACTCAGCATATAATCACTCTCTGCAGTCACTGTATTGTGCAATAGCACATCTATATTTTTCCATTAAATGACAGCTTAGTCTCGCTCTTTCCCTCCTCCCTGCATGCTTCAGTCTCAGGCAGTCTCCCTTCTCCTCCTAGCTTCCATGAGATCAGCTTATGCACTCCCACATATGAGTGAAATCATAGGTTCTTGTCTTTGTATGTCCGTCTTATTGCCCTTAATACAACACCCTCCAGTTGCATCCATGCTATTACGAATAATAGGAGTTCATTCTTTTATGGCTGAAAAGCATCCCACTATGTGCAGGTGTCACACTTTTCTTTATCTATTCATCCCCATACAAAGATGTAGTTTGTGTCCATTTCTTGACTATTATGAATAGCGTTCCTATAAATGTGGGAGTATTGTTAGCACTTCAACACACTCATTTCATTTCCTTTGGATACACACCCAGGAATGGGGTTGCTGGATTTTATGGTAGGTGCATTTTAATTTCTTGAGGAGGTGGCTGTCTGTTTTCTCTCATGACTGCACTAAGTTGCATTTCCAAGGTAGTGTGGAAGGTTCTCTCCACTCCACATCCTCACCAGCACTCAGTGGTTTTTGTCTTTTTTTTTAATAGCCATTTTAACTGGACTGAGGTTGTCTTGAATTTTTGTTTTGACTTCCATTTTCATGATCATTGATGGCATTGAGAAATTTTATAGAACAATTAGCCATTTTTGCACCTTTTTCAAGAAATATCTATTGCTCGTGTTTTAATCAGTTTAGATGGAGTTTAGCTGCTGTATTCCTTACACTTGTAGACATTAACTCTCATCACATATGGATGTTTTAAACATTTTCTTGTGTTCTGCATGTTGTTTTCTCTGCTGTGCTTTTAATTTTATGCAATTCTGTTTGTCTATCTCAGTTTTTGATTACTGCATTTAGGAATTTGTGCCCCCAAATTCCTTATCTATCTCAATGCCTGGGATGATCTCCCTGTTTCATAGTCTCGGGTCTCACAGCTACATCTTTTGTCCTTGTTGAATTAATTTTTGGAACTAGTAAGAGACAAAGGTCCTATTTGGTTCTTCTATATGTGGACATCTAATTTTCCTAGCATTGAGTAGTTATTAAATAGATTGTCCTTACTCTAATGTAGCACCTTACATGTCAACATGTTAGCACCTTTGTTGAAAATTGGTTGGCTTTGAATGTGTAGGTTTGCTTCTAGGCTTTCTATTTTGTTCCAATGGTCTGTATGTCTGTTTTTAATGTTTCTTTGTTTTCAGCATATTTTGAATTCAGAGACTGTCATATCTCTTCTTTTGTTCTTTGTGGTCAAAATTGCTTTGGTTATTAGGGGTGGGACCTTTCGTTGTCATATACATCTCAAAACTGTTCTTTAATATGATATTGCTTAAGATGAATGAACAAAACAACACAGAATGGTAAGCATAGTCAACATATCTTGAAGAGTAAACAAATAGACAGAATTAGAGGGGAAACATTAGAGGAGTTAGTTACTTCTGACTATCTCTGTGACTTCAGGTACATCATCCATCTAAGACTGTTTTGTGTCTTATAGCATGGAACTATCAATGATACCGAGCCTGACACTTTCAGAGTTAACATTAAGGAAAGAAGCAACTATGGAGTCAGTTTGAGAGGCAGCTATGCTTATCACTATATAATATACACAAAGCTACTGGTAAAGGATAAGGGTTAGCATCCTGATGGCCATCTGCTGCTATGTGATGACAAAATGAAGCTAGAAGAGCTACAAGAGTTGAAGTTTTGCAGCTTTGGGGTTTTATTCGACTGTGAAATTTTTCCAGGAGTATGTTACATATGTGAATTCCATCATTGCATTACAACTTACAGATGTAAACGGATAAATGAGAAAATACCTTTAGCAGGCATATATAATTATTGCATGGCCATCTGAAGACATTCTTTAGAGGCAAATGGAAGTGTGTGATCACTCATAATCAGAAATGTAGAACTTAATAAAATTTAAAAATATTGAAAATTCTAATATTTCACTGATGGAAGAAAATACAATTTAAAAAATTGTATTAAAATGGTAAAAAGGGTATTATTTAAAGTATTTAATATTAAATATTAGTATTAATAAAATTAAAGTAATATTTAATAATATTTAAATGACAATGATTTTAATATCCAAAGTAATGTTTCTGTTTGTCACTATCCATAGAGATTACAGACTGATTACTTAGTAACAATTGACTTTGAAAACTGTGATGCCAACCAATTGATAAAACCATATCTTATTGCTTATAAGAAAGAAAACCAGGTCATCTGAATTTTGAATGGCTCTCAACAAAACAAACAAAAGTTTCTGTTATTGAAGGTACTTGAGATCATTGACATTATAAACTACTTTTTCATTAAAAATGCGTAAGAGATATGTTGAAGTTAGCTTGGATTTTATCAGCATGATTTCGCACACACGATCAGAACAGAAAGATGCATAAATGAAAAATGCAGTTGAACCGTCATAATGTTTTAAGGCTCCTCCTATTTCTTACCTGATTTATCATTGCATCAGTAACATCTATGTTAGGTTTCTGTGCATAGGGAACAGTCAAAGGGTACAGATTTGTCCAAAATCTACCCCACATATCACCTGTTTATGGAAAGAATACATTAATATTTGAATAAAGCAACAAAAATACAGATCCAATCTCTCATAGTATAGATTCTGCATTCCCTTCTCACTACTCCTGCTTCTCCTTTTGGTCCTTCCCTTATGTTAACTTTGCAACATTTCCTTCTCTATCACATGTAAAATACTAAGTGTACAAGAAATGATATGGTTAGGCAAGGCTTGCTAGGGAATCTTCAGAACTTCTATTTGAAGTACTATTAGAAGGTACAATTAAAACTGGACATGCTAGTGCATGCCAGTAAGCTCTGGACTTGGGAGGTTAAGGGAGGAGCACTGCATGATGAAACCCTCTCTCAAACAAAGCAGAACAAAATAAAACATATGGAGCATCATAACTACTACATTTTAGATTTGTGAAAATCCATTATACACACAACAAAATGTTGCAAATGCAAAGAAAATGATTAGTAATGTCTAATGTGGATTCAAAAAGGGCCACATAAGTTCATCATTCAATTTTCTATTAACTGACAGCTAATTTTTACTTTTAATACCTTAATAACACACTTAACTAGGTAACTATGTTACCTAGTTATCATATCCAACAATATGAAGTCGAATTCAAGGCCAGAAATCCTAAAAAGAGAAGATGGATCCAGGAAAAAAAAACACTATAATAACAAAGGGTCAGAAGCCTGGCACTGAAAGTATGCGGTGACACAATTATGTGGAAAGCACTCCAGTGAATCCAATTACTAAGAAGCAATGATAATAATTGTGTGAATGCATGCATGCATGCATGCATGCATGCTTGTGTGTGATGGGTGCGCATGTACCACAGTCCACATGTGGAGGCATGTGGACAATTGTCAGAGGACAATTTTCAGTAGTCATTCTCTCTTTCCATCATGGGTTCTGCAGATAAGCACTGTTACCCACCACACCATTTTGCTATTTCAACTTACTAAAGATAAATGTGAAGTCCTAAAGTTATACTTATAAGTATTCACCACAAAAGTCCAGTCCATCCGGTACATAGTGTTCTCCGCAGTGTCCCACTGAGCTGCTTCCCTTTGACCATACAATATCAAAATCCCAGGCTTAGTGAACCGACTTGAACATTTTAAGCTAGAATTCCTCCTCTAGTCCTCTTAATAGAGAATAAATTTTAGAGACTACATTCATTTAAAATAGAATAGATAAGATAGTGATTTTAAATGGACTCTTTTCTGCTGAAAAATGTGCTTTTAAAAATATTTCTGAAATGATAATAATGTTATTTTCAAATATTCTCAAATGCTTTAGATTGTGCCTCACTCCAAAAGACAGCTTTAGTCATGGAAATAATTAGAATGACAAAGAGCACAAAGGACTCCTGCAGTTCCTTACCAAGCAAATGAGCAGGGAGGCATCCAGTAGGGCTGATGTAGGAAGGGTAGGTATCCATCAGCTTCATTCTCACATAGGCATGAAGATGTTCATACAATGGTTTGATCTGAAAAGCCCAGAAAGAAAGTTTTAGACCAAGAATACTTCAGCTTCCAATATGTAACTCTAGACATAAGAACATCTTCATACAGAACAGTTTCTTCTCCTCTCAAATATTCTGGAGAGTTTGGGAACATTCCTTCTTCACTGATATCGACTCTGACTCGCCCCATCACATAAATCAATATGAGCGCTCATTGGAATTCAGAGCCCCAGAGGAAAGTTGATGCCAAAAAAATAAATCATGACTTCTTTTGTCATAGGACTCTTTCTAGTAATCTAGTAAGAGAGAAAGAGAGAAAGAAAGAAAGAAAGAAAGAAAGAAAGAAAGAAAGAAAGAAAGAAAGAAAGAAAGAAAGAAAGAAAGAAAGAAGGAAAGAAGGAAGGAAGGAAGGAAGGAAGGAAGGAAGGAAGGAAGGAAGGAAGGAAGGAAGGAAAATGGAAGGAGAGAGAAGTGGGAGAGAAGGAGGGAGGGAAGGAGGGAGGGAGGAGGGAAGGAAGGAAGGAATAAAGGGGAGAGGCAGAAACAAATACACTTCCATTGTCAAAGACTAGTGAGCCAATAGTCCTAATAGTTGTAAGGAAAGGAGCAAAGCCATGGACTTTCTGCTAAGAAAGCAAGACTGGGCTGATTGCTCAGGATCTGAATCTTTCTTTTTTATAGTCTTCCTATTGGTAATTACTAGTCAGTGAGCAAAAGAGAGGGAAGCAGTGCAGTTCTGATTGTCTGAGGAAGCTGTATTTTTCTCAAAAATATTTTCTAGAAGGTAAATATTTTCTGAGGATGTAGCTCAGTTAGTAGAGCACTTGCCAAGCATGCACCAAGTCGAGTTCGATCCCCAGCCTTGTATAAATCAGGCATGGCATTGTACACCTGTACTCCCCACTAAGGAGGTAAAGGCAGAAGGGATCAGGAGTTCAAGATCATGCTTAGCTGGCAAGCCTGGGATGCATAAAACCTGGTCTCAAAAAAGAAATTCTTACAAATGCTGATATACTATAGTTCTGTAGAACTGGGAATAGCCATTTTGCATGTTTAAAACAATAGCCCTCACTGGGTATGGTGGGACATGCCTTTGATCCCAGCATTTGGGAGGAAGAAGCAGACAGATCTCTGAGTTGGAAGCCAGCCTGGTCTACACAGTTCTAGGACAGCAAGGCTATGTAGAGACAATCTGTCTTTTAAAAACAGCTACTTTGTTACATAGTGTTTGGTTGTTGTCCCTGAAAAACCTGTTCTTTTCTAAGGACGAGGTGGATCTGGGGGAGAAGGGAGATGTGGGGGGAACTGGGACAGAGGAAGGATGGGAAACTGCAGTTAGGATGTAATTTAAGATAGACCTAAAACAGAAAACAAAAAGTAGTCTTTGGTTATTGGCTATTATGGCCCCTGTTTATTGCCCTGCAGTCCCTCTGTTACCTCTGTGAAGGTCCGTTCTACATCTTCAATCAACTGGCTGCGGTTATAGTTGTAGCCTTCTTTTCCCTCTGCCTCATAATCCGCTCTCCAATAATCCCCATAGTCTTCATAATCTATTTTTAACGGGATAAAAGAGAAATACAGTTTACACAGATTAATCTTGATGGGAGAATTTAAAAAAACTATCTTAAAATTCTTTGTTGCCCTTCTACAAGTCATCTCAAAAGAATGCAAACGAAAGGCAAGACTTGCTAATTCTGTTAAGCAATTGTTCTTCATCATCTCCATCAGGAGTTTAAATAAGTTATCTGGTTTGATAAGCACAGGAACTGTGGTATACTGTAACCAGTATAAAGCCCATTGTGCTGATTCATAGCCCGTGCTTTTAAAATACATTCTTTATTAATTAATTCCTTGAATTTTTCACACAATGTGTTTTATCATATCCATGTCCCTACTCCTTTCCCGGAGTCCTCCCAGATCAGAAGGTTGGAAAGAAATAGATTTTCAGAGCCTGGGAAAGGGAGTGCCATGATTTCCGGACATTCTGGACATAAGATTGCTGTGCTCATGAGCCTACCACAGCTGTCGCTGTCTGCAAGAGACCTGTACAACCTGTGGGTTGTTGTTTTTCTAGAAATAAAACTTAGTGTACATTTTTAAGATCATAAAATAAGATGTTATGTTACATATGTAGAATAAGCCTTATTATAGAGAAACAAATTAACATCTTACATAGTTACCCCTTGTTTGCCTTATGACAAGAACAATGATAATGTATATATTTGGGGGAAATCCTGAGTACAGTAGGCTATTTTTCACTGTTGTCCTCATATTGTATATGTGATATTTAATCTTGTTCATCCTATTAACTCTAAAATCCTCCTTTTCCTCAAAATAGCAGTATTGGTGACATTGTCCTAAATAGACCGACTTCAGCCAGGTAAACAGAAGGATTGCTGCTATGTAAACAAGTCTAAAGGCAGTTTCTGTTCACCAGAAAACAAATTTGCTACAGTGAGTTCCTGTTTGCCAGGAGCCACCTTTAATCCCTCAGGAGCCTCCCCACCCCCAACCCCTTAGTCTTACCCCAAAGGTCAACCACCTTGGGCAAGTGTACCTAGTTCAGTCAATCTGGGTAGCCTGTATCCATTCAGATTTTGCCTTGCTGACTCTTGTATAAGATCTGCTTGCTTTTCTGCCATTTTGCTCTTCTGTCTGCCCCACCTCCAGAGATGTCCATGGCAGTTTGATTCCTAATAAACTTTGCCTTCTAACCACTGAGTGGTTTAGTTGGTAGTTTCTTAGGTCAGTAGCTACTTAGAATCTTTTGGCTCGTATTTTCCCATTTCCTCCTATCACCCCCAGGTAATGGCAATTTTGTTCTTTTTCTGTATAGGTAGTTGATCCTTTTACTTAAAGGTTCTCTAAGTTAGAGAATGCGCTGTTTTCTTTCTGTTGCACTTAGCATACTGCTGTCTAGGTCCATCCACATTATGGCTAATGGCAACTTTTTAAAGCTAAATAATATTCTGCTATATAGTGTATTTCTTTTATTATATATATATATACACACACATTTGTCTGTTACTGGACACCTCATTTGTTTCCCTGTTGTGACTATATAATGCTGTGATGAATGCAGATATCTCAGTACATGCCCAGAAGAGGAATTACCAGATCATATAGTAGTTCTATCTAAAATTTCTCTAGAACCTATCAAACCATTTCCATAATGGCTACACCTAATCTACATTTGTGTCAATAGCCTATGCTAAATAGCATTTACTATGCTAAGGGTAGTAAAATCATTTGTACAAAGTCACACAGCTGGTATGGGGCAGAAATTTACTCCTAATTTCCAAACCCTTGGTGTATACTCTGCATCGTTATTTTTAAAAGCTGTTGTTAGTCCCTAAGTTTTTTATCTTGCTTTTCTTCAGGGCCTTATATTTTCAGATGCCATCTACTTCATCCCAGACACTATTACAGTGGTCCTGTGTTTGTTTCCAGACTATATCTATACAGAGCACATCTCTGTGTTTTGTTTAGTATCTAACCATCAAGAAACACAAGCTTGTGTTGAAGTAGTAGCTAATAAGATTTGCAAAGAAGTTCTGTTTTTATATCTACATTGTTAATACATGACAAAAGAGATGAGAAAAATAAATATTTGGATGGAAAGAAATGTGGAGATTATTAAAAGGATGACAAACTTTGGTCTAAAATGTACTTGAGGCTTGAGAATAGGAGTTTAAATGACAAGAAATTAGAAATAACAAATGGGAAAAATCACATTTTTCCTTATTTTCCAGGGAACAGTGAACCACTGAGGCATAAAGCTATTCATAATGCTCAACAACAGAACTTAAAAGACATGAAGGCCCCTTCCCATGGTCACAGTCTTATGACTTAGAATGTCAGAAAATAGAATTTTCACCTGAACTAATTAGATGATAGTGTCTTCTTTCTGAGCTATAACTGTGAGATAGACACACAAATGAACTTGCAGAATAAACTGTGACCAAATGAGGGTTTTGGTAAGTGGATATTGTCTTTGTCTCTTATCTGAGCTGAATAATAGGATCACCATTCAGTGCCAACATTCTCATGGGCACCCTTTGGGGCTTTTAGACCTCATGAATAATTAATAATTCATAAGTCCTAGATAATTCATCCCATAGTTGAATCTCATCCATAATCTCTCTGAAAAATAGAGTTCCAGTGTGCCATTTTTCTTTAAAATATCCCAGTACCTTTTTGGGACAGTTAACCTGAATCTTTAAGCAAATGATGTTCATTGTGGGGCATCCAAGTATTATTAGTCATAAAGGAAAAATAGTCCCATGACCACTCCCATGGAGAGCGTCAGAACCTAGACAAAGCTGTAGACTTACTATTTGCTTTTGCCATCTCGTTTTTCAGGACCACGTACTCTTCATATAACGGCCTCAGCTGCTTGCCGACCTCAGCCCTCCAGCCTTCCCAAGCCCAGAGCCTATAGCTGTAGTCTGTACTCGTTGCCATTATTTCATCCAACCCTGTTGTTCCAAAGGAAAATACACACGAAGGTGAAACAGTTGTAGCTACCATACAAATACTTTGTATTTACAATTCTGTAAACTTTAAAGAATTCAAAGGTTGGCAGGCATCCTTGTCATGTCACAAAATATCATGGTTAGTGTCCTTGGACTTATTATTAGATACAAATGTGTCTGCAAAGGAGCAGGGACGACTAAAGTAATTTAGTTAGGAGCTTAATTAAATTACTTGACTGTAATAAGATTTACACTGTGTGGGTTTTTATTTTAAATGAAAAGGCTATCTATGAAAGACTGTAGATATGGCTGAGGGAATAAGAGTGCTTGCTCCCAAACACAGGGACCTGAGTCTAAATTCCCAGATGCTGTGTAAAAGGGGAGAGTGGGGAGGGCTTAAAGGGAGGAGATAGAAAGAAAAAATGTAAGTAAGTTATAGTCTCAAAACTAAACAAGGCTGGACATGGCCGTGAATGCAACTGTAACCCCCATGCTGTGAGGACAAACAGTTGATTGTTGGAGCTCTTGGTTGCTAGTTTAACTCTAAATTCAATGAGAAACTTGTCTCTAGGGAATAAATAAAGGCAGAGAGTGATGGAAGAGGGCACCTTCCTTTGACCACTTACACAGGCATACATACCTCCTCATATACATGCACATGTACCCCCCCACACACAAACACTCATTCACACACACACATACACACACACACACACACACACAATGAAAAATAAATACAGAGCTTTAAAAAAGAGAATCTGTGAGCAAGCTGGAGCACTTTGGAACAGTACCACTTTTAGGTTATCCATCTGCAAAACCTTGTGCTGTTGTCAAAAGTCTGTCTCAGGCTGAGGAAATGACTCAGTCCAGAAAGTGCTTGTTGCACAAGCATGAAGGCCTGAGTTCAGTTCTCAGAACTCACACGAAAAATCAGGTGTGGTGTAGACCATCACACTTCTAACTCCAGCCCTGAGGAAACAGACTTGAAAATCCCTTGGGCTTGCTGACCAACAATATGATCTATTTGGTGAGTTCCCATCCAGGAAGAGACACTGCCTCAAAGAAGAAAACTCTTAATTGTTTCTGAGAAATGAGGAATCATGGTTGTCCTCTGACCTCTAGATCCACCTGCACATATATGAACATGTATGTAGATACACACAAACATGCACATATATCACACATTTAAAACGTCTATCTCATTTTTACACTTTGGAGGAGAATATAAATTTTCTAACTATGACTGATAACAAGACCTACTGAAAACCTACCTGGTTCAAGTAATAAGCATTCTTGTGGATTCTTTGGATTGCAAACTTTTCCAGTACTGTAAATGGTGCTCATGGTGTTCAGAATCGTGTTCAACTACAAATGAAGCAAAATAAAGAGATGTAGGCATGTAAAATGTACTATAATGGGTAGTGGCATAAAGATATCCTTTTGTCATGGGATTTTAGAAATAATTTATTTAATTTTAATTTCATGAGTATTGGTGTAGGGGTGTCAGATCCTCTGGAACTAGAGTTACACACAGTTGAGAGCTGCCATGTGGGTGCTGGGGACTGAACCCCGGTCCTCTGGAAGAGTAGCCAGTGCTCTCAACCACTGAACCATCTCTCCAACCCCATGGGATTTTTTATTCTTGTTTTCCTTTTACCTAAAATAAATTCTTTTCTCATACAGTATATGCTGATTATGATCTCCCTTCTACTTTTCCAGTTCCTCCCCACCTCCCCTCCCCACTGGAATCATTGCCTTTGGTGTCTCTCATTTGAAAAAAAAATAAAGCATGTTTCTTAGAAATAAAAACCAAGCAAGGCAAAATTAGATATAATAATATGAAGCAGAAACTATCATATTGAAGTTGGACAGGGATATCCAACAGGAGGGAAAGAGTCCCAGTACCGGCACAAGAGTCAAAGATCCACTCATTTTTGCAGTCGGGATGCCCATCAAAACAGTAAGCTAAAAGCTGTAGTATATCCAGAGAGGACTCAGTATAGACCCACTTAGGCACTTTGCTTGCTGCTTTGTTCTCTATGAGGTCATATGGTCATGGGATTTTTAAATGCCTCAAAATATAACAATTCATATCTTCTTTGCCAAGCATGTTCCTATGTGTAATTGCCTCTGCTGTCAACTATCAAATAATCTTGAGAGTGTGTAATAACCACATATAGATTAACTAAAATAAACATGTCTGCCCAAACTCCCAGGTTCATTTCTCATATATGCACAGAGATTTCACTTTTTTTCATTTAGAATTTACTAAGCCTCCACTATGCTTTACATGCTGTTAACTTTGAAATAAACAAACCTCTAACCTTCAAGGACCCTAAAGTCATGGAATAATAAGGCAGACATGAAATGGATCTCAACATGAAGGAGTGAAGGGTACTGTTAACTGTCACCAGCGAGTAATGTAGCAGTACTGCTTAAGGAGTGTGGGAGGGTGAAAGAAAGGAGATTTAGAAAATGGCTTCAGCGAGAAAGGACTCTTAGACCTGCATGTTCCAGAAGTAGTAAAGGGAAGGAGAAGGTGGACCCTAAGAATGGACAAAGGTGTGAGAGGGAAGCCATTTTTTTTATGTTTTTTAATTGAATATTTTATTTGTTACATTTCAAATGTTATCCCTTTTCCTGGTTTCCCCTCTGCAAACCCCCTATTCCATCCCCCCTTACCCTGCTTCTATGTATGAGGAAGGGAAGCCATTTATAGCAAGAGCTGAAATAACTAACTCTCCAGCGACTGTGCTCACTGAAGGAATGGAGTCCGTGAGAATGGAGAGATAAGTGGGATCCAGGTGACAAGCGGCAATCTGCACCACCATAAAGAATTCAAACTTTACCCTGTAGGCAAAGGGGAGTGAAGATAACCCGGTACAGGCAAGCTGTTCAAGGGCATCAGTAGGTGCAACTCAGCAGAGGGTTTATTTCTACTCTAAGATAAATACAGGGGTGGGAAGAGGAAATGTCTGGAAACCTTTTTTTTTTTTGGAAAACTCAATAGATCCATGCTATTTAAGCATGAAACCGATGAATTACCCATGAGTTGATCTGTGAGAGTTTGGAAACATAAGAAGAAAGGAGGAAGAGAGGAGACAAAAGGAGGGAGGCACATAGAAAGGAAGAAAAGACTGATTCTTTTATACAAATCATTTAAATGCTAGATTTCTACTAACACCTGCATGTATTATTATTACTATTATTATTTTACCCTGTTGCACATGTATTGTTTAGTAAACATAAGATAAATCCCATGCATAAAACTTCCACAAGATCCCATATGCTAAAAATTAACTGGGGGATCTTTTAGATCTAGGATGTCCACGATTTCTCACGGAATCCTTGTTTTTGTTTTTGTTTTTGTTTTTTTAAAGTAGATGAAGAAACATGGACAAGACAAGATAAGGTAGATTAATAACTTAGTGGAATAATTAAATCCAAGGAATGTACAATAATAAAATAGCAAGTTGTAGAAACAAATACCATATGGCTTTATCTCTGTTCTTATCATGGGCTCTTATTTTTATAAATGCAGATTGGGACATACAGAGTTCCAGAGGCCAAGCAACTGAGAAAGAAAACTTTGATGTGAAAGAGCTGAATGTTTTAGATAAAAATATTTCAATAGGCTATATCAGGGATGTGCTGTGTGTTTTTATAAAGCCTTGTTGGAAGACAGCCACATCCATTCATCTATGTATTATCTATGGCTGACTTCCTGCCCTGATGGCAGAGCTGCCTTGTAACATAGACAATATGGCCTGCAAAAACCTAAGATATTTATTTTATGTCTCTTTACAGCTTTCTTTCAAGTTTGCTGGCCCCTGGACTGGGGGGGCATGAGATGAGATACGGTATTTTAACAGGGTAAATATAAGAATTCTTGAAATCATCTCAGCATAGGAAGTTTTTAAAGTGCCATTTTGTGGATGTTGGCACAATAACCTCGAGGACTTCATTAACAGTCAGGTTAATATGAACTAACCGTGGCATCTAGCAATAAGAACAAACAAAAAAGAAAATTGCTTCAGTCAGTGCTGACCACAGTATAGCAGATGTCATATTCCTGCTCACTTCTGTGCAGATCAGAACCCAAGTGTCTTCTTTCACCCTCAAAACGATTCCAATTTGAATTATAAATTTTATAGTCACCCTACCTAGGCCTAGAGCTGGCATTACCAACATTGCAAATAAAGGAATCATCCATGCAGGCTATGAATGTGTATTACTTCCCAAACATTTCATCTCTCAAGACCAGGACCAAAATGTTTATATACGTACCTGTTCATTCTTGTCTGCTGAGAGGGCTGAAGACCCGCTCTGCTGAAGGGCCTGCAGTTGACGCTTGATGGACAGAGTCTTAATTTCTTGTAGTGAGAAATTTTGGGCAATTTTAGACTGTTCTTCATAAAAGGCAGACCATTTGGCCGCAGCCTCATTCTGAAAAATAAATAAAATAAATTGAAGTTGGACAGAAGATATAGTCCAAAGAACATCTGGTGAAACATCTACTACTTCCTGCATGGCTTAGTCCTTTACTTTGCTGAGAGGGTCAAGGTTTAGGTTAAAAGTAATCAGGCCACTCTTGGGCCACTTTCTTTCTGGCCCAGTGCCTAGTTTTCCCAAGGGTCCTGTCCTAAGAACTGGAAGTAAATTCTCACAGATAATTCACACTGTGAGGCCCTGGAACTTATGGCCTCAGTGCTGTGACGTGGGTAAGTTGGCTAAAGATTCAGGGATGAATGGTCTAAAAGGAGAACCTCGCAGATCTCAGAGTCGGCAGACACAATGGGAATACAGTCCCTTGTGACCACTGGAACCATGAGAAATGAGAAGCAGATCAAAGAAAGCTCCTGGGTGCCATGGTTTAGGGCAGAGATTTTGGCCATAAATTGTGATCTCAAAGGAAGGATTCCTGGAACCAGGCCACTTGGCAAAGTGATGATTTTTCTGACAGCCACAGAAGTCGAAAAACAGGTGATGATGCTGGGATACACCTGCCTCCATGCAGTCCTATCTTGATAAGTAGAAGGATGGACTTCTCCTGGCTTTTTTAGAACACACACAACGTCCTCTCTCAACACACAGCGTCACTTCCACTTCTCAAAGGGTAAAAGGAACAACTTCCTTGTACATAATATTGTTTGGGGGCCATACCACAGAGGTGGCATGTGAGCTCCAGTCCTGGAGTAAGATACTTCTGGCTACCTGTGTGACTTTGGACAAATAATCGTTCCTAGCTGTGGTTCTGTTACAAGATTAAACAATCCTACAAAGTGACTTGTGACTAAAGAATTCTTGTAAGGATAAGTACAAGTAGCAAACAGTAAAGTGCTGACCAGTAGGCTTGACACATCCTATGCATTCAATAAATGCCCTTTTATTGTGTAGAGAGAAAAATGTTTGTTATTAAGTTGCTTAGAATTGTATCAAGGGAGTAGGATACATGTCTGGAACTCTTTTTCAATGCAACACAAATATATAATAACATAGGTACCACTAATGAGTCAATAAGTTTCCATACTAAGCAAGTAAAAAAATCCAATAGGAGTCCAAATGTGTTCATAGAGGAGATAAAACTTAAGTAATCTTGAAGTAGACAGGAGTTGGGATGACTGTAGAATGCTTTGAAAAACAATTGGCCTCCTTTGAGCTTTTAAACAACCCCATGTGATGGAAAATCACTGTGTCACCACTTTATGCATTAACCAAGAGGCTTAGCAAGGTAGTGGACCTGATAAGCAACCCAGCACTGTGATGGCTTGCAGGATGCCTACCTGCTAATAGTCAAACCTCTGTGTGATATCCTCTTCAGTGAGAATAGACTTGTGACAAACTTCTAACCAATCACATGGAACAAAAGTAGCAAGATATGTAGATTTACATTATACAAGACTGTCATTTTCATCTTGTTAGCAGGCCCTCTCTTTTGTGGATAATAATGCAGCAAGATACCAAGTTAGGAACTATTCCATGGATAGGGCTACATGGTAAGAAACTGAGGCTAGCTACTGACTAATATGCTGTACTAAACCAAAAACCTCAATTGGGCAGTATGCAAAGATCTCAATGTTAACCCTGGCCACACCTGACTTAGCTACAGCGAGATTGGATCCATTACTAACCAAGCCTTAGGTGAGAACACAGCTCTTCAGAATCTTCAAGGCATCATGATGAGAACTAGAAACAAAAGAAGCATGCCTGGACCACTGGCCCATAGAAACTGTGGGACAAATGTGTATAGATCGTGTGTGTGTGTGTGTGTGTGTTATGCATTACGAGATTTAAAATTATTTTACCTTGACTAGAATTTGCCTCCTGAATAATGCTTTTTCCCCAAGCTATTCTTTTGCATTTATTTTACAGTTTATTCCACATCCTCAAGGCTCCCAAGCCTAAATAAAATAGCCTAGCTGTTACACAGAGATGCAAAGCTATTTTTATACACCCAGTTCATATATGCCTAGAAAGTGGCTCATGGCTACATGTAAATTATGGCCCTGACTGATTTATGAAGTAAAGCTAAGACAGCAGCTTATAAAGTTCCTCATCTTAAAGGAGCAAGCTCAGATGAAGTAAGTAGCTTTTTACACTTCCTTTGTGCAAAGGCAGACAAGAAACTACTAAAACAGCCAAGTTTTCTACAGCCATCCATAGAGGTTTGGGGACAAGACACATATTTTTTAGAACAACCAGGAAGACATTCACTCTCTGACTTCCATCTTTAACTGCAAAGAATACTGCATTGTCTACCCCTTGGGACTTCCTGGCAAACCCAAGGACTACAAGTATGAACTATTAAATTCTACTTTTGAATGTTCAAAAACAAAATTCTAACTACGTCTGTAAGGTACATCCAATAATTTCTTTATGATCTTAAATGTTTTCACGAGAGCTTTGTCTTAGACCTTAGGTCTAGTGGCTTCTACCCAAATTGTGGTTATTTTATTTAAACAATAATTTTGATAAATACACATGTTTTCTTTTGTATAGACCTAGATCTATCTATCTCTGTGTGTGTTTCTCTATCTCTGTCTCTATTTCTTTCTCTGTCTCTCTGTCTCTGTCTCTGTCTCTCTGTCTCTGTCTCTGTCTCTCTCTCTCTCTCTCTCTCTCTCTCGCTGTGTGTGTGTGTGTGTGTGTGTGTGTGTTTGTGAAAACTAGAAAGGGGATCATAACAGAGGAAAAACCATTTTAAGGGAGGACAAAAGAGAAAAGAGAAAAAGAACGGATATGACACAAAGGCAGAAGGAGCAGGAGAATGGGTAAGAGAGTGGGGGCTGATTATGAAAAAACACTGCAATAAATCTCCTTACTTTGCATGTTATCATTTAAAAATGTAAAAGATAGTGAAGAAAAAAACACTATTCTGGAGTGATGAAAAACAAATCTAGCTGTCCATGTCATTAAGATAATTACATAGAATTAGTGCTCAATAAACTTCTTATTTCCTAGGCAACTCTTTATGACCTATATTTATTTCTTTTCAAAATTATAAATCAGGGCTTCTTCCTTTAATCTGGGCTGATAAATTATAGCCCTTGGGCCAAGCTCAGATATCACCTGCTCTTTCTTAAATACAGTTTTATTGGTCAGCCACACATCCATTTATACTACTGCTTCTGCCACACAACTGCAGGGCTCTGTGGTTCTGAAGAAACCATAAGACCTTCGAAGTCAAGAAGATCCACTGCTCAACACTTACCTAAAAACATTGTTGATCCCTGCTTTTGATGGAAAACTATCCATACTTTTTAATGCCTGTGATGTATTTATATGCTAAAATATGCAACTCTTCCATTGAAAACGCATTGGCAGACAATGAGTGCCAGTTCTTCTCTGATAATTTGCTTGAGACATAAAGTGTTGGTAGTTTATTTTCTCTTTTTCTAGAGCTCATTATCCCCTGAATGAAGCTAAACCGTCTGCAACCTCCTAGCCCTAAACCTGTGGCAATTCTCTGAACACAAGAAAGGAAAAAGCTGCAAGGATCTGAGCATCCATCTGGGACCTTACACTCATACAACCTCCGAGGCAAAGCTCTACCCGCAAGCCCCATACGCTGGCTCTGGTTTCCAGATACGACCCTCAAGGCTGCATGATGCTCACAAGACAAAGCTGCTTTGATCACTTTTTCAACATATCCAGAGATTTCCAAATGAAAAAGAAATGCATTCTATTCAAAGAAGTACTTAACACAGCTTATATGAACCCTGTCACTCCATCCTAGAACTCCAAAACCTTTCTATATTTTACATCAGAGAGTTGACATTTCAAGCTTTTCAACTTCTGAAAGCATTTTTATTTTTTCCTGTCTCTTATCTTCTGGGAAAAAATACGCAGGCGTGAATTCTGGTATCCATGTATCATGGCGATGCTCCCCTACTCTTGTTCTCAGATAAGGCTGTTACATGTCGTGAAGCATGGTGTGGAACCATTAGAGACAGGGATTAAATCAAAATTCTTTTCTTGAATGGAGGCTAGCATTATCAGGTCTTGAGTTCCCCTGGGGCTGGAATAGGAAAGAGTAATGGGTATGCCCAGGGACTCTAAAGGGCCCAGCAGAAACACTGAAGGGCCCCAGAGATCACCAAGAGAGTACACACTGGCTTCCTACTCTCTCTAAACAACTTCTGATTAAAAAAATAGTTGCAGGACAATCTTCAAAATGCTTTTCAGGGACATGGACAGGAGTGAGGGGGTGGTTGCCATAGTTATTGCTAAATACTGGAATCCTCTTGCTCTCTCTAGGATTCAAATGATCCAGAGACATTCTATGCTGCTGGAGAACTACTGAGCTTTTTATTAAAAACTAACCATGACTGTTTTGAAATTGATGTTAAGAGCCCCTGATTTTTTCCCTAAAACATCTTTGTGTGTACAAAAGTCAGGATTGAGTTGAATTAAAAATTAAAAAAAAGGATTTTTTTAAGGGCCTAGGATATGGCTTAGAAAGCAAAGTGCCTCAGGACCTGAGTGTAATTCCCAGAACCCATGTTAAAAAGTCAGGCATACAGAGCCAGATGCCAACCATTGGACAGAGAGCCAGGTCTCAGGCAGAGGAGTTGGAGAAAGGACTGAAGGAGCTAAGGGGGTTTGCAGCCCTATGGGGGGAGCAACAGTGTCAGCCAGACAGACCCCCACCCAGAGCTCCCGGAAACAGGACCACCAACCAAAGAGTGCACATGGAGTTTCCCATGGCTCCGGCTACAAATGTGGCAGAGGATGACCTTGTTGGACACCAGTGGGAGGAGAGACCCTTGGGCTTGAGGGGGTTCAATGTCCTACTGTAGGGGGAATGCCAGGGCGGGCGAGAAGGTGGGAGTGGATGGGGGGAGCACCCTCATAGAGGCAGGGAATAATGGGAAAGAAGGGTTCCAAAGGGGCGACCTGGAAAGCGGATAACATTTGAAATGTAAGTAAAGAAAATATGTAAGAAAGGGGGGGAGTCTGGCATAGTAGGACTCATCTGTAATTTCAGAACAGGGGAGATCCCTGGGCTTTTTAGTCAACTAGTCTAATCAAATCGTGAGTTCTAGATTCAACAAAAGACCCTGTCTCAAAAATAAGGTGCCTAGACCCTGGGCAATGATACCCAGAGTTAACCTCTGGACAAACACACACTCACAAACACGCACACTCACACAAGCACACGCCCACTCATAACTATACCTGTGCCCTCGAGAAAGATTTACAAAGAATCTTATTTCAAAAATCAAACCACTGTAAACTACAAAGAAAGGGTAATAATGCCTTAAAAAGTAGTGTCATTTTACTGAGAAGTTTATTACACTTTAGCTGCTGGAGACTCAGGCCATATTTCTGGTGAAGATTAGTTGTGCAGCCTATTTCAATAGTTTGTAATGAATCTTCACTGAATTTCTGAACTACTTGCAAACCTCTTGGTTTTTTTTTTTAACACAAGCTTTTACATATCAGCTGTTGAACTAACCTATTAGGATAGAGGCACAGATGCAAATAGAAAAATAGTCTTTTCTGGGAATCATTTCTAATTGTCCAGAGAGTGATGAAGTTTTCAGCTGGAGGAGTCAAGTGATAGTGAGCTGTATAGCTAACATATGTGTGCCATACGTTGTGAATCAGTTCCCTGGTTGGATTTTTGTCAACTTGAAAGAAGCTATTGTCATATAGGAAGAAGGAAGACCAACTGAGTAAATGCCTCCATCAGACTGGCCTATAGGCAAGTCTGTGGGTGCTGTTGTCTTGTCTCTGGGTAGATGGTCTTGGGGTGTCTAAGAAAGCAACCTTAGCAAGTCACAGTAAACAGCAATCTTCCTGGCTTCTGCTTCAGTTCCTGCTTCCAGCTTCCTACCTTGAGTTCCCCTGGCCTGACATCCCTCACTAATGGACTGTTACCCAAACAAGCAAGATGAAATAAACCCTTTCCTCCCCAAGTTGACTTTGGTAGGTGTTTTATCACAGCCAGAGAATCTAAGATTCTTGGTTATTCTCCAATGACTCCCATTGGAATTATATATGAACATTTTTTATTTAACAGTTTTCATCCAAATCCATTGGGAAATAAAGTGGTCCTTGATTTTATTTCTTGGCCAGAAATAATATAATCTCAAAAATCTCACAAGACAAGAGTATACCTGGAGTTAGCCACACACAGCATAATGGCAGAGAAAAGAAGAGAACTTAAAAAGCTGTTTTGAGGCAAGTTTTTTTTTTTCTTATCCCTGGTTTCTGCCTTCCTTTGGGTAAGCACCTTTTAGGACATCATATGGAAAAAAGTTTGTGGCTTTCTTTTACTTTTCAGGCATGCTCTCACAACTTTAAGTAACTCCATAATATGGCAGATGTGTAGGCTGGCTCCTGGAAGTTACCTCAGGAGACAATACAAAAATAGCAGGTTGCCCTCGTAATGTCACCATGATAGGGCATAAACACAGAAATGTCATACAGTCTAATTTCCTGTTCTGTATCAATTATCTATTACAATAATAATACTATCTAAGAAACAACAAAAAGCGCCAATAGCATGACTGTTTATTGTTTATGTGCCTAAAATAACTTGGAGTTGGCAGACACCTCTGTTGATCTTGGCTGCATTTGCGTGCAACTCTGGAAGTTGGCTTCTGCTTGGGCAACTACTCCAAGTCTCTTGCTCACTTGCTCGCTTATAGTTGGCTAGTCGGAGCAGGTTCCCTTGGCAAATTCCTAGGTGTGAAGGATGAGTGTGAAGGATGAGCCCCACTGTTGAAGCCCATTAAGGCAGTTTTCATCAGCCTTGCTTCACAGAAATCAGGAAAAATAACGAAGGACCCTCTCCCAGAACCTGCAGTGGGATGGCACTGCATGGTGACATGACCTTAGATGATATTCTAGGAAAGGATGAAGACTCCGGCCCATCAGTGCAATTGGCCATACTTCCTTAACCCACCGGAGAGCGGCAAGCCACATGTTTGTTTAAATGCTTTGAAAGCCTACTTGGAGCTGTCAATGTCTCACATTTTTTAGATTAAAGTTTTACAGGTCTTATCAGCTTCACCGCCTGTGGTGCAAAGAGTGCTTCCCTCTGTTTGCTCTGAATTTATCTCTGTTGTGCTTTCAGCTGCATTGCCTTTCAGGTGGAAAAAGCCTGAACCAGCCCAACTGTCAACATCCTCTCCTTTCTTGTTCTAGGTCACACTTTTCCCAGCCCTCTCTGACCCCCTTAACTCATTCTATTTGTTGGGGGGAGGGAAGCAAGAACCCTTTTCTGGTTGTTTTTTCTTTTCCCCTTCTTTTCTTCTTTACATCTTTACTCCAGCATTATGTTTTTAAAAGGTTAGAATAGTGTTCTCTCTTTATCGTCCAGAATGATCTGAACAATGGTAATCACTGTCATCCCCAAAGTGTATTTAGTTAATCTCTTCAGGAGACAATCCAAACTGACTTCTAGGTTCTCTTCTAATCAAAAACTATTCCTTATGGCTCAGTTGCCCCATAGAAGACCTAACTTTTTATGCAATTTGTGTTTGCCAGACTAATTCCAACTTATATCTTTCCATAATATAAGACAATTTTTGGTGATAAATGCTTTTTGTTACAGTTAGGATTAGTCTTATCAAATACTTGTCTATGTGCTGGTAATCTTCTAAAAACTTCCCTTGGGGCATTTTATAAATATTTATTTTATGGGAGAACTTTTTCAAAACTTGTATAACCTCCCTGAAGCAATAAATGCATCATGAAACTAAGATCAGAAAAACCTAAGGACCTCAAACACATTTGTGGTAATTGCAAGCTTTTTACGTCTTTTCAGTTAAGGGCCAGTTACTGCTGAGCATGTATTAAACTCTGGGAATTCCAGAACTACTTCTTTTATCTGTTCAAGAAGTTCCTTTTACATTAACTCCCGAAAAGATAAAGTAGATCCTCAGATAATCTCACTCAAGCAAACTCACAGTCTAATTCTGCAAAGTCAGTGCATATCTAAGAACAAGTTTGATCCACAATAAAACTGAGTAAGGTCACTATAATGCAAATTTATGGGGACACATTCTCCCCTTTGCCCAGTAAAGGCTCACTGTGAAAATATACAGACAAAGGTTGATATTTCTTAATTCTTGACCCTGAATTCTCCACTGACAAGGCCAAGAAGCAGGCAAAGGAAGGAACACGATGGCTTTTTCCCAGAAACCTACTTCCCAGCAGCTGTTCTGTGAATATCAGAAGAGCCTGAGAGCTTCCTTCAAATCTGACCTTTCCAGGGAAATCTTGATTCAAACCCACCTGGGTTCAGCATGTACCTCAATGCCAAGTACTTACCTGGCATTCTCAAGGTTCTAGGTTACATCCCTGTACCACATACCACACACAGTCTAAAAATAAAAACAGCACACTTAAGACACCAGTGAAACAATAGAACTTTTCTAAATGCAAACCCACTGAGTAATATTCTTGATGAAGGTTAAACTAATGCCAGGTACAGTACAGTATCCGATTATACACACACACATACACACACACAGAGAGACACTCACATACACACACACAGTATATTTTCTAAATCCAGCATTTCCTTATAGTACATACTATATTATTAATACTGTGATCATAATTTTGTTCAGTTTACATCTGAGTTAAATGAGTCTGAAGGAAGTTAAAAGCAAGCTCACACTTGCTCAAGCAGATGGGAACAAATACAGAGGGCCACAGCCAGACATAATGCAGAGAGAGAGAGAGAGACAGACCTCGGAACCCTCAGCCCTAACTGAGCTATCTCCATCAAACCCCTCCCCTCAGGGACCAGGGAACCCCGTGGAAGAGGAGGCAGGGAGACTGTAAGAGTCAGAGGGGATGGAGGACAGCAAGGAAACATGGCCCAATGGATCAACACCATCAAAGCTCGCACGAGCTCATGAGACTGGGGCAGCATGCACAGGGCCTGCACAGGTCTGCACCAGATGGGGTCCTAGAGCGGAAAGAAGTGGAGACAAGCCCCAGCCATCACCTAGCAGTATCTCCAATTGATAACCACCTGCAAATGAAAATTTAATGTCCTCCAAAGGAGTCACACTGGGGAAATAAACTACTCTTAAGGGCAGGCTGCGTGGTCAGTAGCAGACGGCCAAGAAGGAAGAAAAAATACTCTACAGTATTTTTGCAGGTTTTTTGTCTTGTAATGTAGAGTCGGGGCATTTCCTTATTTGTGTTGTTTTGCTTGTTCGTTTGTATTTTAAGTTCATTTTATTTTCATTTTATATACACCCTCCCCCTTCCTAAAGGTCCTTTGTGTACGTATTAGAGTTTCCAGGTTAGTGTTGTTATGAGATTTCTGAGGGTGTGAATGAGTGCTTCTGTGCAGCTGTATCTGGATTTTGTCTTTTTTCTTGGGCTCTTTCTTTCGTTTGTTTTGTCCTAATCCAATATGTTAGTTTTTGTTCTATCTTGTTGCATTTCATTTTATTATTATCTTTTAGAAGTCTGTTTGTTTTCTAATGAGAGACAGAAAGGGGGTAGATGCCGATGAGAAGGGGAATGGGGAGGAACTGGGAGAAGTGGAGGGCAAACTGCAGTCGGGATATAGTATGTGAGACAAAAAACACCTAGGTCAATAAGATAATCAAGACCTTCAGCTTCCAACATTCAAAGGAGCGTCTGAACCGGGTTGTTTGCGCCAACTTCGTACTTACTATGTGATGGTCACATTCCACGTCAACTCATTGCCCTTACAACACAGCGTATCTCAGTAACCTCCTCTAATGCCTGTCCTCTGCCTAGGATAGAAGAGAATCTCAACACATAAAACTAGGAGAGAATGGGAAGAGGGACCATTTTCCTCCCCCACAAGTGCCTCCCTCTTCAGGCAAACCCACACCAGTTAACCCGAGCGAGGGTCTTGGTGCACCTTTCACCACTCTGTGGCAAAGGGGCTATGGAGTCCCTTGTCATTTTTCTTTCACTTAAATGTTCTTTTTTTTTTAACCTTTAAAGGCTGCACACTTTTCTCCAGTTTAAAACATCTGATCATTCATACTCTTCCATTTCTATTTTTTGCTCTAATCAGCCTGTATACTTAAAAATGATATTTTTTTTTGCTCTAAGCCAAATCCCAACACCATAATAATCTCAGAGATGGTTTCAGCAAACAGCATTATATCTCACTCTAATAGGACTTCTGTATATGTAGGTCCTTTAAAGAACCTTTTCAAAAACCCTAACTCCTTCCAACACTAATAACAATGATGTCTTCATTTTTACCTAAGACCACGAGCATCATGCATGCATTCTTCTGGTATCTTTGGATACCTGATGAAGCATATGTGAGTGTTATTTTTAAACTGAGACTGGTGTGGAAAGATGGCTCAGAGGTTGCAAGTTCCCAGCATCTAGGTCTGGTAGAACATAATAGCCTGAAACTCCACTCCTGGGAGTTCCATCCATGGGCATCTATATTTACATGCGGGTACACATACACATGAGCACACACACACATACACATAATTTTTAAAGTAACAAAAATACATCTTAAAACAAAAAGTAACTAAGACCCAGACTGTTCATTTAATGAATTCAAGTTTACTCAGCTAAAAAGTGGTACAGGCAGGATTTGGATGTCAGCAGTTTAGCTCCAGGCTAGCTGGCTTTCAAGTATGACATCAGTCTCATCATGAATCATTCAGCTGAGAAAATTCACAGTACACGTCAGCGACCTCCAATAGAAATCAAATAAAAACTAAGGGAAAAAAGTTACCCTAAAAACAACACGGGTAAGACCAAACTGTGAGAGCAGATAAAAGCAACTCTGGCAACTACATTGTCAAGATCTCTGTGGTTTTCATACACTTTAGAAAAATGGGAGGGGGCTTAGGATTTCAGAAGAGACAGGCATCCTCAGGCTCACTCCTTTCTGCGAATGGCAATAATTTAAACACACAGCACTGTGATCATTTGAAAGAAAGAAAGTTTCCAAGCTAAAGTTTTGAAGTAAAGTATTGCTGGAAGGAAAAAAAAAAAAAAAGACACGAAAGTCTTTTCTTAAATAGTTGCTCAATTTTCCACCACTTAACTATACTTAAAAGGCACTTCAGGATCTGTGAGGAAAAAAAAAAAAGTTCTAAGTCCTTGCACTTGTCAAACAAAATATTCTGCTTTCCCAGAGTAGGCTGAGATTTTTTTTGGGACTAGTTAATTATAGCTTTTCTTCTGTGACCTTTGGAAATTCCTCAGAGCTCTGTGACAATGAAAGAAGGAATTCCAGGTCCAGTTTCACCTAAGCCATAGTTACCTTAATTACTAAGCTGCTGCCTTCAGTAAACCCCACTTGCATTTTTCAGTTAATATATCATTTGTAGTTCTCGGATAGACCTGTTGGCATTATAAGCTAAAGAAAACTATTGACTTAGTAATGACTTACATTTCTATGAATGCTTTATATACCAAATACAATGAGAATAGTGATTGTAACTTTATAAAACATTTTTACTCATCTCTGGAATCTGGGCAAAGAATTCATTCATAACAATTTTCCAGATGAACTCTAAGGTCAGTTGAATTTAGTCATGTAGGAGACTAGAATCAGAGCTACAGAGGCAGTCATTCATCCTCACACTTTAGAGATCTCTATCTTATCCAGTTTTATAGGCAGTAATTCTAATCTATAAGAAGCAATCAATACCCCCTTAGGTAGCCTTAAAAACTTACCATCTTTTGGGCATTCTCCTCAGTAATGTTAGTATTATAATTCCAAGAAGCAAGTGAACTTTGATAAGACAGGTCTTCAGCTTCCTGGTTAAACTTGTTTAAAAATGTCTCAGCCTTTTCCTCGATGAGGGACTGAGCAGTAGTAACAGCGACAAGGCCGAGAAGGAGCCAGGAGGAGCTTGACATCTTTCCCCGTGCACCAAGATCCCAGCCACTGAGAAACTTTCCCTAGAGTAAAATCTCTTCATGAGTTTTTCTCTCTCATCAGCCTTTGAACTTGGGTTGGGCACTGAGCAGGGAAGAAAAAAAAAAGCAGAAGAAACAGAAGAGAACAGTAAACAAGCTTCTGGACCAATATGAAGTTAATCCTGGAGAGGACAGATATGTAAACAGATATTTTAGAATGATTTTTTTTAAAGTAAACTAAATAAAGACATGTTATTCATTAATCCTAGAAAACCTTAGCTTTGCTAACATTTTATGGCCAAATCAAAACTTGGACATTTAGTTAATATGTTCCTTAAAAGCTGTTAAAAATACACTGGGGGTGGGGTGCGTGTACTATGACTTTACAGTAACAAAGAAAAGGGTTAGAATTAAAAATCACAGGACAAATTTTGGAACTTATAACCTTTTCTGATAATTCTATCAATAAGTTAGTTATCCATCCTCTCCCTCTCCCCTTTCTCTCTTTCTTGGTATTTCTGAAACAGTTTCTCTCTGTAGCCTTGGCTGTCCTGGAACTCTCTCTGTAGACCAGGCTAGCCTCAAACTCAGAGATCTGCTTCCCTCTGCCTCCCAAGTGCTGGAATTAAAGGTGTGCACCACAGCCACCTGGCTGAAATTTTTTTTTCTTTTTAAGAATCCTATAAAAACAAAGGCAAAGTTGCTTACTTACTTGTAAGGGAAACTCTTAAGTAAGGAAGTGAGCTTTTGTAAGCATTCACTTAAAATTAATAGAGAGAATGGGGCTGGGCAGTGGTGGTACATGCCTTTAATCCCAGCACCCAGGAGACAAAGGAAGGCAGATCTCTGAGTTTGAGGGCAGCCTGGTCTCCCAGTCGAGGATAACTAGAGCTATACAAAGAAGCCCTGTCTCTAAAAATCAAAAATAAATGCATTTCTCTGCCCATTTAAGAAATTATAAGACTATTGTCCCCTCCGGAGGGAATTTGATGCTCCCTATTTGCCTTTGGTAAAGTTTCAAGCTGTCATCTTCTAACGCTCGGGAACCATGTGAAACTCTAGTTCTATGGCTGACTTCATCAGGAGCATCTTTCCCTTTCACTTACCTGCTTATGACTTAGCTGAGAACTCAAGGAAGGACTAATGACTCCGCATTATGAAATCCACAGTGTATCCATGTCAAGGCCTTGGCATCCATAGATATGATGGGATCATAGCAATGTGAACTCCGAAGAGATTTTAATGGTTATCCCGGTGAAGTGCAGCAGCTGGCTCCGTGTCCTCATTCCCAGAGTGTGAGAGAGGAGCCACTTTAAATGGCAGGGCTCATGGGCCCTACTTGATTATGATTATGAAACCTTCACACAGAGCAAACATTTCTCCATCCAGAAAAACAAGTCTTCCAGGTTCAGAAGAAATGCTAATAACCAACCCTGAAAAATAATTCCACTACTTTGCTTTATTCTAAACCTGGGCAGACAATTGTAGAATAAGAAAAAGCAGTAATTGCTCAAAGTACTTTGTGTCATAACATTTTATTTAAGCATCCCAACATACCTGTGGGCAAATATTTACATCACCATTTTATGGAGTGTGAAATAGAGCTTAAGTAGCTAAACATCACTAGGCTAATGAGAGGAAGCAGGCCTTGGATCCAGACTGTCTGACTCTAGAGTACAGGCTCCCAGCTAAGTTATATTTTACAGGAGTGTAAGAGCAGGATTGGAACCATACATAACTAAAGGAGAAAGACTTACTTCTTTAATGAAGATGATAGATTTGGTTCTACAACATCAAATGAGAATCAAAATAAATCAGGGGGCAAATTTCAATAATTAAAAAATGGCAGGAGAGAAGAGTTGATGCAGATGTGGCAGTGATGCTTTTTCACGCACAGGAATTTGCAATCTCTTTGCTTCTCATGAGCTTAAGGGAAAAAAAATAACCGGACGACACAATGAGGCACAGCATGTGAGTCCCTGAACATGAACATTACATTTAAAAAAAAAAAAGCTGAAAGAAACCTCTAGTAGCTCAGAACACCTCCTGAATGAACTGCTTGGGGTTAAGAGGGAAAACAGAGCAGCTTAAATTCAATTTACTGAGACAGAAAATATAGAAAGCAAGATACAGAATCCAAGCTAAAAAATAAGATGGACACGAAGACTAAAGTAGAGATGAGGCAAGGAAAATGGTGGCAGCCAAGAAACTTGGAGCAGCAAGGGAAATGGTGGCATTGCATAGAGCTACTACGGTGCGAGCCTGCAACGGCCAACAGCAAATACTCGGAACTGCTGGGATTTTAGTTCACTCTTCATTGAGAAGATTATGATACTCTGTTCCCTAGAAGCACTATCTTTGAGTCCATTCTGAGAATAGAAAGGACCCTCTAGAGATGGAGAGCCTGTGACCCAGGAAAACAACTGGCCTCAAAGAACATATTATCTTTAAGGAAAGAGAGCCAGAAAAAAAAGATGAGATGATTAGACAGGCAGGAAAGCTATTCTAACTTTGAAAAAACTTTGGAGTTGGGATGTGTTTGATAAAAAGCACAGCATTTGACCTTGATCCTTAAAAAACTGTACAATATAATTTTTATTATGTAACTAATAAGCACTTGGAAAATATCTGGTCCATAAGGGATGTTCTAAGAAGTCAGGTGCTGCCTCCCTGAATTTCCTTCTAATGAAAGCATACAATCTGTTTCTCATATAAGAAAAATTCCAAAGACATAGCTTTCATCTCAATAAAGATATATATATATAGATATATATAGATATATATAGATATATATAGATATATATAGATATATATAGATATATATAGATATATATAGATATATATAGATATGCCCCTGAAACAACCACATAGTACAGGATTAACAGTTGTCTAATGTATGATCAACAAGAATCTTGATTCAGCTAGTATTTATTGACTGCCTACTGTGGGCTCTGTGGTACTCTAGACGTTATATGCAAGCACTAACACATAAGGCAGCAAAGATTGCCATAGGTGTTGTATTATCTGATATTTGGGTATAGAGCACAATTGAGTACTCTGTGATTAATACTATGGCTTACATTAATCAGAAAAACAGAAGAAAGGAAGGAAAAGAATGATGAAATGGGGAGAGAGGTTTTCTGTTAAAGAGGGGGGTTATTTCTGAAAAGGTGTCCTCTGAGAAGTCTAACAGGATGTGTGAAAGCTCTCTGGGAGAAGCCTTTTCTGGATAAAGGTGGGAGCCACGCACAAAGAGTGTAGGCAGATCTCCAAAACATCAGAGCCTATGTGACAAGCTGTGAAGCTGAGAAGAAAGCTTTGTCTCACACCAGGAGAGCCTTAAAGAAAATGCCACCTTTGATTTTTTTTTACCCTTAGGCTCGATGGACAATGGAAGTCTTCAAGTAGAGAAGTCTTTACAGGCTCTGGCTGCTGCTTAGCGAACATACTAAGGAGATTGAGCTGTTTGACTTTAGGCCTTTGATATACTAGTACTTTGTACGTAATTTCTTTACTGCAAAGCTACTGGTCTCGTGGGGATGGTACATTTTATGAATTCATACCGGAGTAGTAATAAAAGCCACTCATAATGAAAGTGTCAGTGTAATAATTTATAACCTTCCATACTGAGATATTTAAGCAACCTGTCTGTCAGACAATCCTTCAGGGACATTCACTGCATCGGTGCTTGGCTAAAGGCTTGCTTGATTCCAGGGTCCACTTGGACTGTGGGATCATGATTTTTTCATTTTTTAAAACTGGCCTATGCTAAAATAGGAGGGAAAAAGACTCTTATAGAAGGAGCAGGTTCATTTGTGAAAGAGTTGAAAGAGAGAAAGTCTGATTGAGCAAGTCTAGCCATGAAAAACATGCCAGGTGCTCTCTGGTAATAATCAGGCTCATGGATAAAGCCTCTTCCGTACAGAAAGAATAGTGCTGTCTTGAGGGAAGAAGGGAAAAATCCTAAACGTAATGGTTCCCTCCTGATATTTCCAGATGCTAACTTTGTGGTTACACTTGCTTTGCACCAGGCTATGCACAGAAACTCTTCACCCATAACATTGATAAATGGGAATCTCGAGACCCTGTTACTATTAAGGAAACAACTTCCCAGTGATCTCATGACTGACCTAAATCCCCACAACTGACAGGAGTGGATTTCAGGTTGTTAAGAGAAGGATCGTTACTCTCTGTTACATCGTAGCTTCAGTCACCTACTAGCTTCAAGTATGTAGTAAGTCCTCATCAGTCTGGCATGTTCTCAGAAGAAGCAGGCCCACACAAGCAAAGCAGAAATGCAATGTTTTGACTACAACAATTTTATGCTTTAACCCTATTTGAAATAGAAAGTGCCATCGGGCAGATTCCATACTGATTCTGATTTGCTTGGGTATTGCTTTGTGTTGTATCGTTTTGTTGTTGATTTCTTTCTTTCCTGAATACTGTTTACTGACCAGTCCATACTGTGGACCTGAGGGCTCTGCAGTAAATGACTTCAAGTAGTTTTATTGCTAATAATTCTGCTGTCTCTGCACATTCTGTATTCACATGGCTTCTTGGAGTATCAGCTCTTAGTAGCCTCACCTACTGCTTTTGATCTTCTCCCTGCTTTTGATCTTCTGTCTTCTAAGACCTTAGTGGAAACTGCATAATCATGAGATTCTGTCAGGAAGCTCTCTTTGCATAGGTTCATACCTGCAGGTGGATCGTCAATCTCCTAGAACAAAGTACATAGACTTTGAGATCCAGGTTTCCCTTACTGATCAATTTTGTATGTACTTCCAACTGAGTCACAAGCAGTAAGGTTGCCAAACAGCTAGAGCAAAACCAGCTTCTATTTTCCCATGCTAGAAACATTTAAAAGAAAGAATATGATAACACTTCATCTTAAAATTGGTTGACTAATGCTTCTGACAGAAACAAAAAGGGTGATATTAGGAATACAAAACAGAGAGATAGTTTTAAAGTTTACATGACTACAAATGATTCATGCTTACTACAACTGTTTTTGGCTATACATTGATCACATACAGTAAGTTCCTAATGTTCTTTAGAAAAGGGGCAATTTGGTTTCTGCCCACTCTCTCCTTTTTCTATCTTCAATTTCACAGTAGACCATTCCTCCTACAGATAATCTCCATTAACCAACTTGACAAATCTTTTCAACAGAAATCAAATTTGTTGAATACTCTGTGTGTTCCTGGCAAGTTATAGCGATTACGAGTTCCTGAAATTTATGATTCTGTCTTACTTGACACAGTAACACTGATGTATTTTCACATATAGAGTATAAAATATCAGACAGCACTGGAACAGGGGAACCACTAATATCCATTTGTGTCTAGGACCTCAACTACCCTAAGTTTATACAATTTAGAACTTTCCGAAATATTGAGGCTTTATCCTACATGAAACAGGATTCGTGACAAAGGTAAAATAGAAATGTGACATGATCTTGTTTATATTTGAGAGAAACCACTTCAGTTGCTATTCCAAGAGAACACTCTACATGCAGAAAGTAAGGACAGCCTTTATCCAAGGAAGGTATGATAGGGGCATGGTGGTGGCAGTATTGGCAAAGTGTGGTTAGATTCTGAATGCACTTTGTAATTTTTTTTTAAAGGAGTCTCAAAAGCTGAAGGATCATTTGAGTCTTTGGAAGCTAAACAAATAAAAAGGTCAAAGATGAAACAAATAAAAAGGTCAAAGTTGAGATCAATTTAGAAGGAGAAGATTGCTAGTAAACAGGTTTGAAGGGATGATTAAGAGTCTGGTGGAGCTTGTGAGATCACTTGGAAACCTAAGTTAAGATGCTGAGAAGACAAATATGAAGTTTGGCAGAGAGTTCAGGGATAGGAATTTAAATCTGATAATTGCCAACTAAAGATGGTAAATTAAACATATCTTGACACAATTAAGATCAAGTGATCCTAGTGTACTGAAAATTATTACTTAATCCAGACTGAAGAGAAATAAGATGCACGAATAATATCCAGGTGTGGTGGTGTCCACCTTTAGTCTCAGTCCTCGGGAGGCAGAGACAGGAGGATCTCTGAGTTTAAGACCACCATGGTCTACAGAACAGCCAAAGTTACACTGAGAAACTCTGTCCAAAAACAAACAAACAAACAAACAAGGACAAATGTGAAAAAGAAAACCAACGTCCCTAGAGGCCTCATCTGCGAAATACACATAGTTATGATGCAGGGGAGTTGTAGGAACTTGATCACTAGTTTTCAGCCACATTAGAACTATCTTAGAAGCACAGAGATATTGAACTGACATAAGATGGATATCCAGGAAAGGTAATGAACATAAAAGATAAGTGATTTAGAGCTAATACATAGACAGGCTTCAGCATTGGTAGGCACTCAAAACATAGTAAAAAATAAATAAATAAATAAAATAAAGCAAACACAAACCCTCATTTTAGAGCCAGATCCTGTCTCTCAGCTAAAGTTTAAAGGTGACTAAAGAATTTTCCATGTTGGTTAATGCTCCTAATTGTCTCTAAATGTCTTAGAAAAGCCTTAGCTTTTGTTGGCTTCTATCCCAGGCTACGAGTCATGCTTTCTGTTCCAACTGGAAATGTTCAATGGTAGTTGTCTTCTTGACAGACTGTGCTTGGAGACCTCATTGTACTCTTCCTCATTCATCTAAGGGATGTGTCTGTTTTAGGTCATCAGGGGGGATCCTAGTCAAGACCAATTACTAACCTTCTCCCCACATCTCCATCTATTCAGACCCCCTCTTATCAGTCTGGAAGATGGAACCTCCTGCAGTGCCTAGTAATACCAAATGTCTCCGATCCAAGAACTAACCAAGCCTAACCCTGCTTAGCTTCTGAGATAAATGAAATCAGGTGTGAAATTTAGGATGGTATAGCTATAGACAAGATTAGAACCCTTAAAAGCTAATGAAATAGTATGTCACATGGTGGTTTAAACGTCATTGTCAACTTTAGTAAGTTTTAAATCACCTAAGAGACACAAGGCTTGACAAAGTACTACCATCCCATGGAACGTAAAACTTAACGGAAGGAGGAAGGGAGCTACACGCCATCCTTCATCTCTCCCTACTTCTGTGCACCTCATCTGCGATCACCACATACACATATGCAATGTGACTAGCTGCCTCGTGTTCCCACTACCTTGTATTCTCCACCATGATGGATTGCATTCCCCACAACAATGGACCAAAACAAGCCTTTCCTCTCTAAACTATTTGTTATGTATTTTGCCACAACTATGAGAAGAGTAACTAATATACCTAGATTATTGCAACTGTACTAACTGCCAGAAGAAGTTATGTCCAGAAGGAATGCTGATAATGGCTATAATGAGTTGATTTTATTTTTTATTTTTTGCAATTTGCCAATCTGACAATTTGAGTGTTTTAAATGTCATAATATTTTTTAATGAGTCAAGAAACAACTCCACCTACACAACCACAATATTAAAACTGGTCCTCACCATCACCACATACACATATATTAGCTCTATTTAGACAGTTTCAATCCTTTATTGTCCTCCACAGCACTTACCACCGTATGTGGTAAGTATGTATAATTACATTCTATTAGTTTATCTTTAATATAGCCTGCCCTACTAAAACATCAACTCAAAGAGGTTAGAGAGTTGTCTGCTTTGTTCACTGCTCATTAGCTTCAGCTGCTTAGAAAAGTGACTGTCACATAATAGGCACACAATAAATATAAATTGGATGAAGGTGCCACATAGAACCTCAATAATAAGAGAAGGAAGGTAACTCAGTTACTTATTCTGTACCACTTATTTTATGTTCAGACTCCAATCACAGAATATGGTAGATGGTGGTATCAACTGATTACATTATGGGCAATTCTTTTCATACAAGATGAAAATTGGAGCTATAATTTGAATTAATATTCTGGATGACATGAGAAAAAAATAGTGTGATTATTCTAAGCCAGGTACTGGGGTCGATGCCTTATATGTGTTAAGTCACTAAAGAGATCACCTAAGTGATCCTATAAGAAAGAAATTGGATATTCAGCAAAACCAGAACGGGGAAGTGGGAAGGGGTGGGTGGGAGGACAGGGGAAGAGAAGGGGGTTTGCGGGACTTTCGGGGAGTGGAGGGGCTAGAAAAGGGGAAATCATTTGAAATGTAAATAAATTATATCGAATAAAAAAAAAAAGAAAGAAATTGGTACCACTTTTTGTAAATGAAAATCTACGTCCATCAAACCACTACTTCAAAGATCATACTAATAATTTAGGAAGTTGCAAATGTAAATGTTGAATACGGGTCATTATTTGTCTTGACCTAGATATCTCAGTCTCCAATCAATTAATTAGGCAACAAAAGGAGGGAGGACACTCTGACATGTTTGAGACAAAATATCTTTATGTCACAATTACCATGATACCAAACTCGTTGCTGCCTATCAAAGTGGGATGTCAAGTAGTGATAAAAACATATGGAAACCTTTACAGTTGATCTCATTAATAACTTCTATTTGAAAAACTTTATTAAACTTACTCATCCAGTTTAAGTTTTTATTATATTGATTCTTCAGTCCTATTTAGTACTGTCTCATCTGTAGCCATAACTAGTATTCATTTTCCCACAACTACAATTATCAGAATCTTTAGAAGAGATAGAAGGTACTTTTCTAATAGTGATAGCAAATTGAAGCACTCCCTAAAATAATAGAATTCTAAAGTATAAATATATAATTTTCTAATAGTCTATAAAATACATATTCTGGAAAAGTTACCAGGAGGTATATATACTCTTTAAAATCAGTTAGCAAGATATAGGGCTAGTAATTATAAGAGTGCTGATTTATTTATTCCATAATCTTGGAATGCTATAAACTTAGAATGTTAGAAGTCCATTAAGAGTCCATACCATGGGGGACAAAATGATGGCTCAGCAGTTAAGAGCATTTGCTGTTCTTCTAGAGACGCAAATGTGGTTCCCAGAACACATGTTGGAAAACTCACAAGCTCCTTTTACTCCAATGCCAGGGGATTAACAACCTCTTCTGGACTCTGAGGTACCCACGAATATGAGACCTACATTCAAAGACATACATTGTCATATAAATAAAAAATAAAACTTTAAAGTGGATTTTTAAAAACAAAAGCAAAAAAAATGAGTCCATTATGTTAAGGGAAATAATCCAGAGACACTTGTGCTTGTGCATATGAGAGAGGGAGAGAGAGAGAGAGAGAGAGAGAGAGAGAGAGAGAGAGAGAGAGAGAGAGAGAGAGAGAAGAGAGGGAAGGAATGAACAAAAGAAAGGAAGGAGGAAGGAAGGAGGAAAAGAAAGAAAAAATGAAAGAATGAAAGGAACGAAGGAAGAAACAAACAAACAAACAAACAAAGAATCCCTATGCTTTTATTCATTTGTAGAAACCAATAAATCAAACTCAATTTTGCAGAACAGTGTGGACTGGTGGTCACAAGAGACTTGGAGGGTCCAGAGATGGAGAGAAAATAAACACAATGACAACCTCTGAAACACAGAATGGCGAAATTACTCTGAGTTCTTTAATATGGTAAGATAATTATTAATTAAAGCAAACTATGGTATCTTTTAAAATGACTAACAGAGGAAGAATTTCCCCAAACAGAAGGATGATTCCAATGTGAGTAGAAAAAAGTGCTTCTTACCGTGATTTGGTTATCACATAATGTATATATGCATTGGATTGTCATAATGTACCCTATAGAGATGTACAAATATTCTGACTCCATAAAAAGTACAAGGAGTCCCCGCCACTGTTGTGGTCCTCTATTACCTTTAGAAAAGATACTATAGCTAAATAACTACAGCACAAATAAGCAAGAATGCTGATGACTGAAAGGCTTCTCTCTCACAGCTGTGTTGAATGTACCCATTCCTACAGTCACAGTTTGTGAGGACAAGGATGTAATAGTTATGACCTGCAGCTGTGAGAGGTGCCACACCTACTAAAAACAATTGTGCTATTGGAATGGGTGCATTTACTTCATAATAAATAGCTGACGTCAATTATAGAAGCATAGGTAACCCTATGAATCATGAGATCTTTGGGATTCTCTGGCATGAATGACCCAGAAATCTGCTCATCCTCTGAAGTTCCACTTCTGTACTGCATGGGATAATTACATCACCACAGCTTTTTTATATTATGTGGTTGAGCAGTTGATTTAAAGTAAAATAGGTGATTAACATGGAGGAAAAACCCCAAATAAAGTCAAGATACTCGATGACTTCATGGTTTAGTACATCATGAAAATAATATTCCTGAAGTCCTGAAAGAGAAAAGAATGATTGTTGAGAAGCCAAAGTGTGTGAAAATGACTCTACAATGCATAGAATTCTCTCCATTTGGCCCCTCACACACAATGTCTCAGATAAGAATATCAGTGATGCTGTAACAATTATAAGCTTCAAGGACATGAGGCTCCTGAAGAGATAACACAACCAGGGTGAGGTTCTGAGTGAAACTCGCTGGTATTTTTTTGTCTATAGTGCCAGAGAAAGAAGTTTGATCAGATCTCCAAACTTTTATCCTGTGAAACTAGTATTGTGCCCAAGGGTGAAAAATGAGAGAGTGGTGAGGGAAAGTGTGATTATAGAACCACTCCACTTCCCAATACCATTGAGATCGGGGATAGATATGTCACTTTGTAACTCTTCAGTATCATAGTATCCTAAGTTCAAAGAGGACTAGTCTAAAAGTCATAAGTTACAGGTGTGGCCTTCATCCAGAGACTGCCCCACCTGGGGATCCATCCCATATACAGTCGCCAAACCAAGACACTATTGTGGATGCCAACAAGTGCTTGCTGACAGGAGCCTGACATACCTGTCTCCTGAGAGGCTCTACCAGAGCCTGACAAATACAGAGGCAGATTTACACAGCCAACCATTGGACTGAGTACATGGTCCCCAATGGAGGAGATAGAGAAAGGACCCAAGGAACTGAAGGGGTTTGCAACACCATAGGAGGAACAACAATGTGAACCAACCAGTACCCTCAGAACTCCCAGGGACTTAATCACCAACCAAAGAGTACACATGGAGGGACCAATGGCTCCAGCTGCATATGCAGCAGAGGATGGCCTTGTCAGACATCAGTGAGGGGAGAGGCCCTTGGGCCTGTGAAGGCTCATTGCCCTAGTGTAGGGGAATGCCAGGACAGGAAATGGGGAGTGGGTGGGTTAGTGAACAGGGGGAGGGGGGATGGAATAGGGGATTTTCAGGGGGAAACAAGGAAAAGGGATAACATTAGAAATGTAAATAAAGAAAATATTTAATAAAATATATAAAAAACAATAAAGAAAAAGAAAATATTGAGTTAATTGTTTTCCCAGAATAAAACATCAATTCCAGTGCAGGGGGAAAAGGTGTGGCCTTCAATGCCCACACAAATACATGAACTTAGAATTATAAGAAGGTGATGATGCCTGAGTCTTCTTATGTTTTAAGTCAATATCCATTGACTTCTACAGTGCTGAAGATGTGACATCATCATGAATATATATACTAAACACTAGAAGTACGTTGGGGAGCTTTAGCTTTTGTTTTAATACTCAAAACTCTCCATTGAAAGGTATACAAGAGTCTTCCTTAGCTATAAATAATGGTTAACATTTACATGCAAGATTCTATGTGAGCCATTTTACAATCATGCATTTTATTCATTTTTAATATGTTTAAAAATACAATTACATCATTTCACACCTTTCCTTTTCTTCCCTCTGTTGTCTCCTATGTTTCTCCTTTAGGTTCCCCCATTCTTCCCAAGCCCCATCTCCTTCTCAAGTTGTTGGTCCCTTTTTCTTTGGTTGTTGTACTTTGAACACAGTCACTCCACGAGTAAGTAGTTGTAATTTTCATTTTGTGGGAGGATAAATGAAGACTGAAAGACATTAGCTAAAGATCCCAAGTACAACTAACAAGGGCAGGTGCCTGAATTTTAGTCTATATATTTGTTATGAAGCTCAACTAATTAGAAAGAGGGCCGTGTAGATGTGTATTATAAAGTATTTGTGTTGCATTGAAAAACTCTTCACTTCTTCCTGTATTCATACCCTTGAACAGCATGACTTTGAGATCTCTCTGAACATCATTAGTTATAGTTGAGTTTTCCTCTTCAGAATGCGTTGATCAATAAAGTACAGTAAAATGGTGATATGTCAGTTCTGAATTTAGACCTCAGGAAGTCTATCATTCTCTCTCTCTCTCTCTCTCTCTCTCTCTCTCTGTGTGTGTGTGTGTGTGTGTGTGTGTGAGAGAGAGAGAGAGAGAGAGAGAGAGAGAGAGAGAGTGTTTGTCTGTCTGTCTCAACTAGTTCCTGCTCCTAGTCATCAAACCTAAGGTAGCAGAGATGAAACGACCAAGCCGAGGCCATTCTAGAGCATTCTAGACCATTCTAGACCATTCTAGAGCAGCTCGCCCCTAGTCTTCTTGTACACTGACCAGAGCTGCATAGAAAAAGCCAGATAATCTAGAATTTCTAGACCAAGTCACCAACCCACAGAATTGTGAATTGATTTAAATTTACTGTTGATTCAAACCATAGTGTTTGGGGGTGACTAGCTATATAGCAAAAGCTAACTGATGATATGTGAATAACTTTATTAAGCTGTTTATTTGTGTTTGAGGGGTCTTATTATACAGCCCTGGCTGGCCTTGAATTCTCAGAAATCCACTTGCCTCTGCCTCCCAAGTGATAGGATTAAAGTCGTGGGCCACTACATCTTGCTTACTAAGCCCTTTTTAATGAAACTATTCAGTTTGGATGTCTTTTATATTTTTATTGAAATATTTTAAAACATTATGTTCTGATTACTCTTTACCCTCCTGCAACTCTCCCCAGATCTTGCACACCTTTCCACCCACTCAACTCCAGACCCTTCCTTTCTCTGGCTCCTTAGAAAATATACTAGCAAGCAAATAAGACAAACAAGTCAGAATTAAAAAAAAAACCAGTAAACGCACAAAGACACAAAAGAAAGCCCATAAAAACATAAAATCAGAAACCATAATATATAAACAACAACAAAAATATGATGAGACAAAAATGCTCAATGTAATATGAAACAGAGACAAAATGACTACAAAGGTATCATTGAGTTCACTTCGTGTTGACCATCTACCACTGGACATGGGGTCTACCCTCAAGTATAGTTAATATAACCAGTGAGACTCCACTGGACATATTTTCCCATTCCAAGCAGATATCAATTAGAGATAGTGTCTTGGTTAGGGATAGAGGTAGTGCTTTTTTACAGCTTTTTTAAAAAAAAATTACATGTTTGTGTGCCTGGGTGAATTTATGTGAGCCGTGTGTGTGAAAGTCTTCATGGAAGCCAGGAAAAGGTGTCAGATCCCCCTGGAACTTGAGTTACAGGCAGTTGTGAGCATCTAGATAGGTTCTGGAAACTGACCCTATATCCTCTTCAAGAATCATGAGTGCTCTGTACCACTGAACCATCTCTCTAGAAGCTACCTTGGTTATGTCTTAAGGAAATCGCAAAGGATGCCTTCCATCCAGGTCATTATAAATAACCTGCTCATTCCACCCACTGTAATAATATTCTGAGGAGCAGTTTCTATAGTGTCTTCATCCCAATTTTGACTTTAGGGTTCTTGAAACCTTTAGATACCAAAGGGAAAACTTGCAAGATCATGTCTGTGACCTTCACATTTGTCTAGGAGCCATTCCATCGTAACATCAACATCATGCTAAGTCTTCTTCATATGAACTGAATCTGATATAATCATCAAAGAGTGTTTTTCATGGGTATAAATCCCCCATGTATTGTTAACAAGCACTACTACTAGAAGTAGACTCCAGAATGGATATCACACAGACCACACAGATTCTGTCATTGGCAAATTGTTCTCAGATGATGTAGATAGACTCCGATGTGGATGAACTCTGATCTGTACAGTTACAAGACCTTCCCTGATTAGGAGGAGTCTAGTAGGTTTTTTTGAAGGAGACAAAGAGGTAACCCACGGGAACTGCTTCTGTTGCTGCTGAGAATTAAGTTCCAAAAGCCACTGAGTGCTTGCTGTGTGCCAGATCTTTTACTGCTTTGTTGGGCTATGTCAATCACTATTACCTTTCTGAGGATGCCAAGCCATTTCTTGATGCTCAGCATTTTGGTTAGCGCCTGGTCTGTGTCACCCAGTATGAGAAATGGACTTTAATTCAATCCCCACCTCTTTCTGTGGAAGGTGGGAAGAGGCTCAGAAAAATGAATACGATTTTTGAAGGAGAAAATAATTACGATTTTTAAAAATAGACAGAAATAGCAGAGTACTTTTGCCTTGGAACTTGTTGACGTCAACGCGCAAAAGACATTGACCAGATACCAAAGCATCTCTTGAGACAGGAACAAGAGGAAATGACTGAGAGGACACTGCACAAGCTCATGTTTAGCCCTAAGGGAGAATCGCTTGACAGCTGTAAACACTGATACACATTTCTGAAGGAGGCTGTATAAACCGCATCTCTGGAAGGCTCACTTGGATTGATCCCTGGCTTAGAGGTTTGAGTGTAGTCCTGACTATAGTGAGGGAGCATGGAGAACCAGAGTTCCAGACAAAAGATGCTCTGCTATAAGCTAACTACAGCGAGCTGTGGCCTCCCCCCTTAGCCCCTGTGCCACTTCTATTGCTGGTATAAGGACCATTCCCTAGGCAACCAACCCCATCCCCACTTTATAACATGAGAAGACTGAAACCCTCTGTCCCGGGCTTCCAACACTCCCAGAATACAGGCTCCCCTCAATCCTCTATCAGGCCACTTATGAGTGGTTCAGTAAAGACAGTAGACAGGCAAGTGTTTGTTTGCTGCACTGATTTTCTACCTTTGCTTCCCTGTGAGCATGTTTTATGATCTAGAGAGGTGGAGGGTTAATAGTTGGTAAGGACAGAATGTGGGGGAGGGGCTTCCCATCCTTGAGACACCTGGGCTTCTCCCCTGGGAGAAATTAGACATTTGAGAAGGAGGGATGGTGTGGCCTAATTTTCTGTTGTAACAGGAAACACTGAGGTTTTTTTTTCCTCTAAGTTGGTCTTGGTACAAGGATGAAGAAAGTTACAGTTCTAGATCCCCTGAAGCACGCTCTGTACCACAGACAAGAAAAGGCAAGAGGAAAACAGGGCTCCACTCAGCTCAGGGCTCAGAAATTTGCAGCAGGCAGTTACCCACATAGATATCTAAATTGGAAAGCAAAAGAACAGCCCTCCCATTCGTTCTCTCCAGCTGTGAAACACACCCAAGTTCTGCTTTTGCTCTGCACTGTTTGTTGTACACGGTGCTCAGCTTGCCTCCTCAGTCAGCCTGGCAACCACCTCAAACAGTGGGCTTCCAGACAGCCCTCCCAGTTCCTGCCGTCTCTAGAGTACGCACCTCGCATGCTATGCTCCAGTTATTCCAGGAAGAGAAGCTGATGAAGCATTTTTTAAAGCTGGAATAAGGTAAAGGTAAAACAAAGGGAATCAAAACAGAAACAAGACCGGACAAGGTGACTTATGCTTGCAACGTTAGTCTTCAGCAAGGCTAGCCCCAGCTAAACAGGAAGCTCAAGGACAGTACGTTCCTTTCTCAAACCATCAAAATGACAGTTGTTGGCCTGGCTCGGCAGATAAAGGCAGTTGCTATCAAGCCTGTTGACCTGAGTTCAATCCCCGAGATCCTCGCTATGGGAAGAGAGAACGTACTCCTGGAAGTTGTCCTCTGGCCATTACATGTACATCACACTCTCCACTCCCCCGATGCAATATTATAGATATTTATTAATTTTATGGATTTCAACATATGCCTGAATATATATATATATATATATATATATATATATATATATATATATATATATATATGTGTGTGTGTGTGTGTGTGTGTGTGTGTATGCCGTGTAAGTGTGGGAGCCAACAGGGGTCATAAGAGACATTGAGTTGTCTCGGAAAACAAAACATGATGAAACAAAGTGGTAAACCCGACTGAATAAAGTAAGATAAATAAATGACATTTTTATATGATTGATAAAAAGTGACATGGAAATTTCCCAACTCAAATCCACAAAGCAAAACAAGAGAGGACTTATTTAAGGAAATTTTTGATGCTGTTGCTTAGTCTTCACATCCACAATGACTAAATCTTAGAGCTAAGGCAAGTAAGTCCCTAACTGGAAAGATAGAAAGATCTGTCAGAAAGCTGGAAGAAGGGAATACACAGACAGGAATCTACTTCTCTTCTTAATGCATGCAAAAATTACACAACCCAGAACAACTGCCAATACGATGTTTTCTGGCCCTTCACAAGACCTTCAAGCCTCCACCTGCCTGGCAGAAACGAAATTCTGTTCTATTCCTCAACCAAGTTTCCTGTGATGTATTTAGTGGACTGCTTTACTGGAATGTACGTGTCCAAGCACTCCCTTCTGCAATCATGGTATTTACATAAACCTCGCTATTATCTCACTGTAGCTACACAGATGAAATCCAGCAAGCAAACAATGTATGATAGGAATTAAAGTGAAAGCCCCAGTCACTCAACATGATGGCAAAAGTGCTAACTTTTGCCACCTTTTGCCATTTTTGAGCCAGTAGATTCTAGGTCCTCTACTCATTGGTTTAAATTTCTTTAGCTGTTAAGAGAGCAAGTTGGGTCACCTGGAATTATCCCATGAGGAAGCCCCAAAGGCTTATCCTGACTGTAAAAACCTATTCTTCCTCTTGCAGGGCCCTGTCCTCCCAGGGACCTTTGAAACCTTGCTCATAGGAGGTACAAGTCATGAAGAAACAAAATAGGTGACTCATCCCCAGGTATCTGGCAAGCAAGACAATGTAAAAGAGCCAAAGTGTCATTTGCCTTTGACCTGATGCAACGTTTGACTACTTAATCACAAAACAATCTGTCCAGTTACTGGATGAAAGCTTCACATTGGATTGGTGACTGGGCAGACCATTTATTCAATAAATGTGAAAATGGAATGATGCTTCTAGGCGCTGGGATGGTGAGAGCAGTAGAAAGAGTGAAAAGCTAAATGAAGGCTCTTGCCCTTTTCTCTTGCCCACACTCTCTCCCTTCTCTCTTGCCTCCCATTCCCCCCCTCCCCATTCTTCTCCCCTCTTTCCAAGTTGTCATGACTAGCTCTCACCCCTCTATCTTTTCTTTCTCTCTTTATTTTATATCTCTTTTCTTTTATCTACTTTTCTATAATAAAGCTTTAAAATAAAAATTAAAAAAGCTAAATGAAGGCCAGTGTAGCTAAATGTGATAGTGCAGGCCTGTGGTTCAAGCTGCTCTAGAAGCTGGAACAGGTGGATCCCAAATCCAAGGACTTCCTGGCCTACAGAATGATGTCAAGGCCTAACTGAATGTCTTGGAGAGACCCTGCCTCAAATATAAAGTTAAAAAAAAAAGAGCTGAGGCCACAGCTCATTAATGGAGGGACTGATCAGCAGGGACAAGCCGGGGATTGGGGGGAAAGAATCCTGAGCTCTATCTATAGGGTGTGGGCGCTGCAACACCAACTTCACAGAGATGCAAGAGGGGTAAAGACTAAGAAGGGCATGACCTTAGCAAACCAAACTCCAGTGACCTCTGAGGGAGCAGCCACCTTGTCAGAGTGCAGAACAGAAGTCAGACAGCAGAACTTCAGAGAAAGTGGAGGGCAATGATGGCAAATATGAACTGGACTGACTCTGAATGAACAAGTCTTGCTGTGTTTCCCTGATTGCTCTTTTGTTGTTGTTGTCGGTTGTTTTTTTTTGTTGTTGTTGTTGTTGTTGTTGTTGTTGTTGTTGTTTGGAGGGTTTTTTGGTTTGTTTTTTGAAGGTCACTGATTTTATTAATTTAAAAATCTTTTATAAGGACAGTGACTGTTTTGGGGGAAAAAAAAAAACGGAAAGGAGCCAAAGGGCATCCAAGAGATAGTGAGGGAGAAGGGAGCCAGGAATCCATTCAGCAAAGTTGGTAACTATTACCACAGAACTGCGGGGGAAGGTGGAAGGGAAAGGCATGCAAGGGCAAGAATTCCAGAAAGGTTGAAACGCTGAGGGGAGAGAACTCCCAAAAGAACCTTTGTATGTGTTCACTTAAGGGAGAGAACAATATAAAATATAATACAGACTATTATGGAGTTTCATGGCTTTTTAAATACAGCTCAGTAGTGTGGGTGCTTAATTTCTTCTTCTTCTTCCTCCTCTTCTTCTTCTTCTTCCTCCTCCTCTTCCTCTTCCTTTTCCTCTTCTTCTTCTTCTCCTTCTTCTTCTTCCTCTTCTTCTTCTTCTTCCTCTTCTTCTTCTCTTTTTCTTCTTCTTCTTTCTGCTTCTCCTCCTCCTCCTCCTTTTCTTCTTCTTCTTCTCTTCCAAACCTGTTTAAATCAATTGCAGACTGCTCCAGCAACTCCCCTGCTCCAGATGTTCCCTGTGAATCTGCACCCCAGGTTTTGGCACCAGATGAATGAAAGAAAGAAAAAGCAAGGTAGGAAATGTGGAGGAGGTTTATTGTAGATATGAGAGAGTATACTCAGAAGCATAGACGTCTTGGAGAATCCAGAGTAAACATGACTCTGCGTTGAGCCACGTAAGGAGACAGGGAAGGGGAGAGTAGCCACTGGCCAAGAGGGGTGTCAGGCCAAGAAACTGGTATAGCCAAAATGACTGAGTTTCTTAGGGACCAGAGGAGCGGTTGAGGAGGGAAGTTCAGCCCAATACTTGGGATGGAGAGTTCAGGGTAGTGAGCAAGGTTATGTGAGCTAGGAGGGTCCTGTAACCGGTAGAGACTGAGGGATGCTGGGAGAACCTGGCAGCCAGATCTGCTTTGATATGTTAGTGGCACCTCAGCCATTTGCTCTGGGTTTGAGACCTAAAATTTTTATTCCTTGATACCCAGGGATAACAGTATGTTTCCAGTTCATAATATGAAATATGTAATTGTATATAAAATATGGTAGTTGTTCTAAATTCCTGAACTCACTATTCTCCACTGCACATACGTGCATGCATGCATATGTATGTGTGTGTGTGTGTGTGTGTGTGTCTGTGTGTGTTGCTGTGAATGGAACTTAGAACCTTAAGCCTCCCAAAGGTTAGGCAAGCACTGTACCACTGAGATATACCCCGGCCCCATTCCCTCACTCTTTCCTTCTATGATTGTTTATCTTAGTTGCTTTTTATGGGAAACATGAATGTTAAAAGTCTATTTTCAAAGACCAAGGCAGCAACATTTACATTTCTTCTATGAAATGGGTCCAGATGTCACCATGCCTGCTAAGTGCTTCTGTGTTGTGTTGGTTTTCAGGTGCACCCTGTTTCCCCAGTTTCACTAAGGAGTTTGTGCTAAGGACAGAGAATAGAAAAACAATTCCATTTCCACCTGCTTTACATTGGCTTTCCAGTACATATCACCTTGAAGTGGGTTCCCACATGGTGCATGACGTAACCATTACATTGAAAAGGAAAAGCGAAGTTGATGATTGACTCCTCTCTTACCCAGAGTGTTTGTCAAAGGCAGGAGGCAAAAGCTCCATTTTGCTGTTCTGGCAATTGTCAAGGTAACAGCACATCTCTGTTAGCATAAAAAATTTCTCAAACAAGGTGTTTAATGGAGCAGTCCTTTTCAAGGGGGAGGGAACCCTCCCTGTCAGGATAAACAATAGAGAAAGTGAGCTAGTGAACAAAATGAGCTCATCCAAATAAAATCTGTAACTGGGATTAATGTTACTTAATCTTTTTCTATGAGTCAGACATTTTCCTAACAGCTGTATATCATATATATTACATGTATATAATATATATGATATACAGCTATAATACTGTAACATTATAATTATATAATATACATTATGTTCTATAATCTTTTAGAGGGTCATAAACTATTGTAACATGGTAATATCTCAAATTTCACCACCACCACCCCAATTAAAAAGCAGTATGCACCTTGTTGCAGATGCACATCTTGGATTCTGTTTGCTAACACACTGAGTAAATTCAGATGACGTTTCACTGTTAAAGACGTCTCTCTATAAAGCCACTCAAGTGCTTCTAGAGAGTAGAACTCAAGAGAGTGGAAGATTTAAAATGGATCTTTAGGGGTTTGGAGAAATGGCTCAGCTACTTTTCCAAGGGAACTTGTTTCATTCCCATCGGCCACAATTATCTGTAACTCTGGTTTCAGGAGACCTGAGGTGCTTCTCTGGCCTCCCCAGGCACGGCATGCAAGTAGTGCACAGAGTCGTATTCAGGCAAAGTATAAGTAAACACACAAAATATAAGTAAAGCTTTAAAAATTAAATAAAATCAAAACATAATTGTATTTTAGTAAGTCATGTGTTGCTAACCAAAAGATCAAATCCCCTTCCTCTCATAGAAGCTGTGAGGAGAGGGCTGGGGAGCTAGCTCAGTGATGTGGTGTTCTCCTTGTATATGCAAAGCTTGGTCTCAATTCTTTGTGCCACAAACAAAAAAAATGAAGTTAAGAACAGAATAATTATTTCTAGAGTAGCAGGAAGGGAGGGAGGGAAAGAGGGAGGAGGTTAATCTGTGGGATTAACCTAAGTAATAGTTGGACAGGAACATGCAGTTCTGGTATGCCATTGCACAGTAGGGTGACTACAGATAATGCTGTGTTTTATATTCTAAAAACATAGAAGAAAATATTTTGAATGTTTTCACCAAAAGGAAATGATGTTTTTCAAGAAGATGGGTATGTTAAAGCTGCATTAAACATCACATAGTTGTATAGAGATAACATCATGCTGGGTGTTCAGGAATGTCTCTAATCCCAGCACTCTGAAGGCAAAGCTAGATGGGTCTCTGTGAGTTCACCCCGTCAATGTGATCTGCACAGTGAGTTCTAGGCCAGCTAGAGTTACAGAGTGATATCCTGCCTTAAAAAATCATGCTGTATGTAATGTATTATTATGAATATGCTGTAGATATGCATCACATATATTTTACATACATTAAGTGCCTATATTTTAAATACATTAATATATACAATTTAGGCTAATAGATTGTTTCATGGACAAGGCTGCAAACACAAACAACCTGAGTTCAATCCCTAGAGACCGTAAGGTGGAAGGAGAGATTGATACCCCCAAAAGCTGTCCTCTAATCTCCACACACCATATACATTCTATGACACATGAGGGCATTCACATACACACATGAACACCCCCCACACCCCCCCACACACACATTGTGCACACTAAAATAAATGTTAAAATTTTAAAATATACAATTTTATGTTTTATGCATAAGTTTAAAGATAAGTTTAAATTTTAAAAACATGTGTCCAAAAACAAGCAAGAATGTACATAAATAAAGCCAGGCAGTGGTGGCACACTCCTTTAAGCCCAACACTAGGGAAGAAGAGGCAGGCAGATCTCTGTGAGTTCTAGTCTACAAAGTGAGTTCCAGGACAACCAGGGCTATTGCACAGAGAAACCCTGTCTTGAAGACAAAACAAAATGGATGTACACACATAAGAGCAACATATATTTCCAGGTCTGATAATGAAATTAACTAATAAAGTTAGACTCACTGTGTTTCACCATATGAAAATGTCTCAAAGCATAGTCAGCCATACAATCAAAATGAGATGATCACTACTTTATTAAATCAGTATAGATAGGACTTGTACAAATTGCAAATAGTCAACAACAAATAGATCTGCTTGCCCTACTAAAGACTAATATGCAGAAAATATACAAGCAACTGTTGGTGTGATGACAGAATAAAATCCCATTGCCATTTTCATCCATCTCATTTATCATATACAGAGTAATATAAACAGTATTCAAAAAGATCCATTTTTAATTATTTCTATGAGATGCTATAGCCATTCTCCAGTGGAAACATTTTTTTCTTAGGTCTTCAAAATATGAAATGTAGTTATAGACCTGACTTTATTTCTAGAACTGCTCAAATCAGTAACTAAAAACACACAGGACTGCACCTACATATTCAGTTATCAAAAAGAAAATTCTAGAATATATTGAGAGCCAACACCTTATCATTTCAGTGCTCTTTGTGGATATAATTTGGTGTCTACCACTTTCAAGCATCTTGAATATTTCTTATAAGATTGTCACTCTCAGAGAGGGGTGAGGCGCTCATCCTCAGTCAAGAAGCCATCATTAATGTGGCCTCCCTTCATGTCCAAGGGATCACAAGGGATGCCGTTTTCAATTGTGATGATGTTTTCACATTTATCTTCTGCATCCTCCACTCCAGGTGGTCCTTTGTTGTTCCTGAAAGCACATAAAAAGAGAGAGTGGAATCTAGGATGAGGAAGCTTTGGATGAATATGGTCTTGTTTGCAGCCGTGGCAAATAGAAGGGGACATACGAAGTTATGAATGCTGAAATAATTGCCGTGTATTTTCTAGGACTATAACAGGTAATGGGGTAAAAAAAACACTACCAAGATAAAAATTCTGCATTAGTGACATCTACATACTAATTAGAACAAGGAATCTTATTTAAAATACAGAATAAACTAAGAGTATAAGAATAGACATTAGTATATTACATACCTATGAATTTATTTGCATATAAATTCATACAAACAAATTGCATAAAGGAGCATGAGGAAATATATAGTGTACTGGCAACCTTTTAAAAATTAGTTCAGCCATGCAGTGGTGGTATACGCCTTTAACCTCAGCACTTGGGAGGCAGAGACAGGTGGATCTCTGTGACTTTAAGACCCGTCTGGTCTCCAGAGATAGTTTCAGAATAGCCAAGGCTATATAAAGAGACCTTGTCTCAAAAAAAGAAACAACAAAAAATAAAAAATTAGCTCTATTCAAATTCTGTAACATATGGGATTTCAATAGATAATAAATTCCTCTCATGGAATTTGACAAAGTAATACCTCTCAAATGTTGAGTGAAACTCAGATTAATGAAATATCAGCAAGCCAATTCACCTGACTTTGAAGAAAAGAATTGCTACAAACTGACTGGCTTTATTCATTACCAAACAGTTGTATTCATTGGTAAGTCTGGGTGTGGAGTTCAAAAATCACTTTGCTAATTCTATTATAGCACTCAGCTGCAACTCCAAGTCATTCCAACACTACATTACAGAGTTAAGTGTTGGATTTTCTGGTGTTCTGCCCTCCTGTGTACCTTGCTATTCCCAATTCATATCGTTAATGTTTCTTCAGAGTATTGAAAGCTATGCTGCTGGGGCCTTGAGATATCATGAGGGACTTCCCACACTGGTGGGAGTAACTCAGGTATCTGACAGATAAGGAGATGGCAAAGATTCCTTGATGATAATCAAAATGGGATTTCCTGAAAAGTCCTACGTGAGAGTCAAAGCTCTTCTTTACAGAATTCCAGCTAATCAAGAGTAATGAAAAGTCGCTACTGCTATAGCAGTTGATTCTGTTGAGGCTCATCAATAAAGACAAAACAGTTGACTAAGTGATTCTGGAAATATGATATACACATGGTCTAAAAATACCCTCATAATCAACATATGAAAAACAAAAGACAACCCATAGGTGCCTTCAAATGAACACTGAGAAGACCCCAAATACTACATTCTTTCCCCTTCTAAATTTTTCATCTGAAACTCATAATCAAAAATGCAAGTTTAAAAATATTTTATAAAAATAACTGTCCTGACCAGGCTCTGGTAACACACACTTTTAACCCCAGTACTTGGGAGGCAGAGGCGTAGAGAGCTCTGAGTTCGAGGCCAGAGTGAGTTTCAGGACACCCAGGAATACCTAGGGAAACCCTGCCTCAGAAAGACAAAACATAAGCAAATACCTGTTCCGGGCTCATTCAACTCAGGGGAATAATAAGTCAATGAATGTAGAACAATGGTTGGGTAGAGAGAGAACAAAATTTTGGATAGTCGGATGGATAGATGAATGGATGGATGGATGGATGGATGGATGGATGGATGGATGGGTGATTTTACAAACAAGTGGATAAGTAGATGTGGCTACTTATTGTAGCTACATTGTAGGCTAAGGTACTCAAACATTAGTCGAGTGTAGATGTTGAATAGAAACCATTCAAGTAGAAGAAAGGGAGAGAGAAGCAAGAAGAGAAGGGAAGAGAGGAAAGGAGGGAGACATATATACTTAGGAAATTTCATGAATCTCTTGTGTTTTCTTTCAATGGATGAAGAAAATACTCATATTCCAACCTTACTAATTAGGAGTTAATATCATTTTGCCAGATTTTGTTGATAACTTACTAAATAACTTATAATAAATAGTTGGCATTCATAATGAAAAATAAAATAGCATTCCAATTCTGTCAATCCCAATGTTATCATTTGACAGTACTTTGCCATTGTATGTGCCACTGTATAAAATGGCACAAGTAACTTTCTGGGCAATCACCAAATAGGAGTCATTGGATTTTCAACATTAACTCATAAAACTTTTGGCTTAATGCAGGGTTGGAAGTTTGGAGTTGTCTTTGCTATTGTGCTGCCTCTTCCTTGGGATGAAGACACATCACTGGCCATTCCAAATCTCAGCAATCAGCACAGACTTGGGTACACGAGACTGTAGTATGATGAGAGGATCCTCCCACCAGGTTACCTTAACCACTAAACGACCTAAAATACTCTATTTAACATGGACATGCCACCATTTTCTATGTCCTCCAAAAGTCAAAGTAACTAACATCTATAATAGTGAATCACATCACTTCCTCTCACAGTAGGCAGCATTTGCTGACAAATATGACTTGAATTGGAACACAATCCTTCACCTTAAAGAAAAGGATTCAACAAAAAAGAAAAATTCCAGATTTGCCTATGCTCCCTCTCTCCACTTAAAACATTCTCTAAAAGACAGAAGTGATTTTTCATAAAAATGAAATCCTACTGAGAAATTTATATTTATAAATGATCCTCAAAACCTCTGTAGTTTGGGCCAGCAAGGTTCCCTAGTGGGTGAAAGTGCTTGCTGCGCACATCTAATGACCTGCGTGTGATTTCTAGAATCCACAGTAGAAGACTGACTCCTGAAGCTTTTCCTCTGACCTCCACACATATACTGTGGCCTGCACACACACACACACACACACACACACACACACTAATAATAATGATAATAATACATATAGTATTTTAGTATAAAACTGATACTGTGGTTGCTTACAGGCAGGAGCTGAGCATGGCTGCCCTCTAAGGGGCCCATCAGATGCAGAGTTACACCCAACCAATGGACAGAAGCCGGGGACCCCTGTGGTTGAATTAGGGGAAAGCTGGAAGAAGCTGAGGAAGAGAAGCTGAGGAAGGCCATTAGTCTCAACTGACCTGGACCCCCGGGATCTCTCTCAGACACTGGGCCCCAACCAGGCAGCATGCACCAGCTGATATGAGGCCCCAACACATATACAGTGGAGGACAGCCAGGTCTGGCCTCAGTGAGAGAAGATACACCTAACCCTCTAGAAACTTGAGGCCCCAGAGAGTTGGGAGGCTTGGTGGAGGGGAGGGAACTTTCTCTTGGAGACTTGGAAGGAGGAATGAAATGAGGAACTGGGGGGTGGATAATAACTGGACTATAAAAAAAGATTGAAGATAATTAAAAACAAAAAACAAAGAAACAAAAAAAAAAACCAAGCCCCCCCCCTAAGATTGTTCTTTAGTTTGAAGTGAACAACAACTTTCTATAATACTAAATTTTAAACAAAGTTTGCTCTGAATTATGTCAGTCCATATGACAAAAACCTTTTGGTAGTGGTCGTTCACATCACAAAATCTCAGCACTCAGAAGGCAAAGACAGATGGCATCTGTGAATTCAAGACCAGCATGGACTACAGAGTGAGTTTGAGGCCAGTCTGGGCCACATAGTAAGACTTTGTCTCAAAACAAAAAATCTTGGTGGATTTTTGTAATGAGGGACGCACACAGTGGTGGATATTTACATACATATACATACTATCTGTGATTTGGCATATATATGCACATATACATATATGCATATAAACATACTGAAATATGCAATTTAAAGGTAGTCTGAGAAACATGGCCAGTGCCCACTGGCCAGCCAGTTTCTTCTGTAAAACATAGTTTTGTGGGGTTAGAAAAATATTGACAGGGAGCTGAATGTGTGCAGATCAATGCAAGGATCTGACCTCCTCATTCCAACTGCAAAGGAAGAGCAAACCATCAGGCATCACAGTGAACAAGGAGTAAATCAAAGAAAAATACAAACAGGAGGTGAGTTTCTCTTCTTTCAAAGGATTCGGTTCCCAACCAGAAAGAGTCAGAGGCAAATCCTCATTGAACCCTATGAAATTGAGCTGTGTTGGAGACAACTCAGGGACATCTTGTTTAGTATGACCTTGGGTCCAGTTGTTCAGTGTCTTGGTGCTCCTGGGCTTCACAAACTGCGGAGTCAGGAACTTGCTAGTTGGTAGGCATGATAAGCAGCTCAAAGGTTATCTAACAACTTTATAGCACTTCGTCACATTGCATAGCTTGTGCCATAATAAACTGATCCAGTACCCACTGGTTGCTCTTACTGAGGATAATAAAACTTAACTGTCTTTCTGGATTATACTGATTTGATGTTCTGCTAAGAGCATGAGTTCTTTTTTTCTTGAAAGGTCTGAGAAGGAAAGCTATGATGAGGCTTCCTCCTGGGAGATTTGAGGGTGGCTATATAAATTTAGAGAGAGGTGCTCCAAAAAAAGGACATGAGAAATCTCAGGAGGCCTTTGAGGGTGTTAACAGAATGTTAACCAAAATATGCTCTGTGCTGAGTATATGAGTAAAAGCAGAAAGAGTATTCATGTCTCTCTTAAAAGAAGGGCTCAGAAGATAAGTCCCAAGAATGGTCAGGAAAACAACAATTAGAGCAAACACATTTTTTCAAACAAGACAGAACTAATTATTGGCAATTGGAGCAGTCCTAATGGTCCATCTAAACAATTCCTAAGGAAAATGCCATTGGTGCTGGAATGACTTGGTAGACATTGCAGTATGGTCCTGGCTTCTCTGGCAACTTTCTAATCATGTATCACAGTAAGCAAGTTATTTAATATTAGTCAGTAACCAATATTATTCCAATAATATTGGAATATAATGGTGATAATCTCTTCATGGCATGAGTCACACTAGATACTTTCTATGTGTGATCTTATTGAGTTCTTGTTATAATGCAGTACAGATTTTATTATTCTTGTTTTTCAGGTGATAAAAACTGAGATTCAAATATATATAGTGACTTTTCTTTAGAAAGGAACATGATTCATGGAAGGAGCTGGCCTAGAACACTTTTTAGGTACACCAGCCTCTACCCAAAACACACTGACTTACTACTGCATGTGTATTTTTTATTTCTTTATTGATGATTCATTCTGTGATAGGAGCTTTAGTACAGATCACAGAAGACAAGAACATAGATAACAGAGATGGGCCCTGCCTACAAGGTGATCATAGTCTGGTTCTTAGTAATGCAGCAAGGCCGAGGACTTAAGACATAGAACCCTAGATTATCTTCACGCCTGAGCAGAGCCATTATTCAGTTTGCTTGGTTTGTTTCTAAGTGTTCTTCCTTTCCTGTAAGGTCAGTGGCAAATCAAAGTGTATTTGTGTTTCTTTAAATCCTCCCTTTTGTATAAAGCTATAATTTTCTGAATAGTTTCACATACTACAACTTGACATTCAAGCCAGATGTAGTGGCTCACGACTTTAATCCCATCTCTCAGGAGGCAGAGGCAGACAGAGATCTGTGTCTCAGAGTCCAGACTGGTCTACATAGTGAGTTTCAATGCAGTCAAAGCTACTCAGTGAGATCCTGTCTCCAAAACCAAACAAACAAATGAACTTCATATTCTTATAATTTGTATTACAAATAAAAATGTAAACCAATTGAGAAGTTTCTTGCTAATTGTTTTCCCTTGCTGTGTTTAGAAATGTACCTGTCTAAGGAGGCCTCAGAATGCCCCTCTCCTTCCCTGAGAGGAGTTACACACAGTAAAGGATTGCTACAGGAGAGAAAGATAATTTCCTCAGGGGGCAAGTTGCTGATGCCCCTGTTAAGAACTCTTCACCCGTGCTCCTGTAGGTGACCCCAATGAAACTCATTGGGCCACACACACACACCATGCACCCACAGAAAAGACATCAAAGTAAAGGGGGACTAGTTGTGAGATATTACATTCTTATTGTAGGTGGGAAAATTGAGCCACATGGAAATTAGGTAACTTGATCAAGTTCACACACGGAAGTGCCACAGTATTTGAGTTTACCTAGTTTGAACTCAAGCCCACACAACTCAGCAGCTCTGAGTGCTCAGTGTAATAGTGTCATTAAAAAAACTAACAGATTAATGCCTTGCTTGACATTTCCTCAATACTAAGTCTAAGTACACATCCCTCTTAGGCAACTTTAGCATCCCTCTCCACAGAAGCAGAACAGTAGCTCAAAGGACCACATAACCCCTTCAAATCTTAGTCTCAGTTTATGATTTTGGAACACAAAACTGTGTTCATTATTACTTAACATATAGATGAGTTGGCTAAACATTTCTTCAAAAAAAACCCCTTCATTATATTTATTTATTTATTTATTTATTTATTTATTTATTTATTTATTTATTTAGTGTAAGCATGTGTGAATGGGTGATTGTGGGCCATGGCACGAGCGTGGAAGTCAGAAGGCAACTTGCAGGAATCTGTTCTCCTCTAGCATGTGGGTTCCAGGGATCACACTTAGGTCATTTCCTTTTACCTTCTGAGCCTTCTCTGCTGGCCAAAGTTGAACATTTCATTAACTTTCTTTCTCAGGGCTTAAAAAGAAATATCTACCTTTTTAAATGATTATAAGAAGTTTTCAGACCAGGCACAGTCACACATACCTGTGTGGCAAAAGCAAGATGATCAATAGTTCAAGGCCATCCTCAGCCATACAATTAATTCTAGACCAGTCTGGGCTACATGAGACCCTGTCTCCAGAAAATGGAGTCATAGGCTTTCCCCTACTTCAAGCTGTACCCTCTCCTAATCTGTGAAACAATACTTTGCCAAAGAGAAAAATCACCACAGATACTATCAAACTTAAAACACAGAAACAATTTTGCTCTGGGAGGTTGTCATAATTGTCCTGACTGTATTTGATAGTTGTTGATGTTTTCCAGGTTTACACAAACCATGTGTCCAATCTGTTTTCCTAGTTTGAATGTGAAATGAATTTGTGAAGGCAGAGTTGTAACAACAGCCTGGCTTCTCCTAGGCAACAGATTATGATACTGTGCAGCCAATTATTATATTACTGCAGAATTTGTTTGGGAGGAGATAGTTGATCCCATCACAAACTAGCTGGAAGACCTGCAAATGGCGAGATGGTAAACTAATAGTAACAGCTAACACTTGCTGAGCACTCGCTGTATGCCAGATAGCACTTTAAGGACTCTTTCATACTGAGTCTTTTAACCTTTCCAGTTAATTATTTCCAGTACACTTAGCTTATCAGTCAAGAAAAGTTATCTATGTGCAACCAGCAAAGGTAAATTTAAGCAGAATGACTAAGACCACAAAGCCATATTCTCCTCCCAAACTCCATTTCCCTGCCTCTTTGTTTGTACTCGCATAGAACTAATGGGTTCCATGTGAGAGTGCAATGTAAGAGATCAATACTTTGAACCTAAGCAGTTCATCTGAGTCTAGTCTTTTTTTTTTAACTCCTACATTGTATTGTACTAGTAAGGAAATTGGGAATCAAGCGAATGACGTCAATTCACACAGATTTTAAATCATTTGGACCCACGAAATATGACCATCTCAGAATAAACACAACTAAGTCTAAGTGTGGATTTCACATATCGCAAGAGAATGTGTCTTGATATTTTAAAACCCAAAACTAATGTATGTGCCATAGCAAATAAGTCAGCATATCATGTCACAATCACTCAGAAAAATCAAACAAGTACCACTCGATCCTAATCTTTGGATTTAGTTTAAAACGTAGACATATATAGCACATTTATACCATAGTGTTGCCATTTGTGGGGAAAATGGAAATATTTGAAATTTAAAATGCTTCTATTAGTAATTAGAGAAGCACACAGGAAAAGTAGTAAATGAGAGAAAGGGCAACTTATCCAACTCATACCTGATTAAACGCACCCCACAGGTCCCAACTGTATATCAATCCTTTCACAAACCATGTCCCTGTGGTTTTAGAATGCCCATGAGTGCCACGTCACAGAACTTTTTCTATCTCTATATCAGAAATGAAGGTTCAGACAGGTCTAGACAGGTTTAGGAAAGGATTGATGTGGGGGGATGCTGGAAAGATGCCTCCGCTTTTAAGAGCATGTACTGCTCTAACAGAGGACTAGAATTGGGTCCCCAGAACATCAGGTGGTTCACAATTTCTTGTCCCTCCAGCCCCAGGAGGCCCCACTTTTAGTTTCTTCAGGCTTCAACTCTCATGTGTATATACCCCCCCCGCATGCACATAATTTACAATCATATTTTTTTTAATTGAGGCAGTTCTCAATTTCCTCTCAGAATTAGAGATACTTATAAACAAAAGTATATTCTCTGTTTATCATGCTGACAAATCTCGTCTCCTCTCCTTGCCACTATGTCAGTAACTGCCACTGAGCTGAAATCCCCCCCTTTGAAGCAATATTAATAATTTAGACATTAACTCAGCTTGTCTCGCCAAACACAAGAAAATGAATGCAAGAAACTGGACCCTGCATGTAAGCTGGTAAATTAAATATTTGAAAACTAAAGAAATTAAGACAATCTGGGAAACATCAAAATGTATTTCTTTCAAGAATTCTAATTTAGTGAATCTGAGAGTCAGATGAAAAAAAATAAAACACACACACACACTTTATGAGGAGATCCTGACACAGGAAGTTGGTTCAAAAGCCACAAGCACCAGGGCTCTTTACAATGACAAACACATTAGAGACTAGTGTCCATTAGTAGAAGAGAAGATTGGCCCAGGAGTTTGGTCTACAGGCCCCAGGCCAGCAATGGTAGGGAGGCCTTAAAACATTTGTGTAACTATGGACATTTGTATGTGGATTACTACCAAAAACTTAACTCCACCCATGCAAAAAGTGTGTGTTTCTGTATATCCTGCATACAAAATTACACCATAGAACTTAACGCAGCCTAGAGTCATCTGAGAGGATAAACCTCAAGAATGGCCTTTATCAGGTTTCTCTGTGGGTATTCATGTCTTGATTATTAATTCATGTGAGAAGACTCAGCCCACTCTGGCCAGCACTGTTCCTCAGGCAGATAGCTCTGAGCTGTCTAAGAAAGCTAGCTAAGCACGAGCCTGCAAATGAGCCACAGTGTGAGCCTGCAGGTAGCACGCCCCATGGTTCTTCCCTGTGAGTTTGTGCCCTGACCCTAACTTCCCTCAGTGATGGACTGCGACCTGTAAGAGGAAATAAATGTTTTCCTCCCCTATGTTGCTTTTGGTCAGTATACTAGCATAGCAATGGAAAGGAAATTAGAACATATACCTTAATCTCAAGTCTGGCTATGAAACAGTTGTATAGTATACAAGGGAGGAAAACCAGTGGGGTTGCTTCTTGGGTAAAGGTGATTATTATGCAAACCTGAAGGCCTGAGTTTGAGATCTTGGGCCCACATATATGGAAAGGGAGAAAAGTGACTGCATAAAGTTGTCCTTTAAAACACACACACACACACACACACACACACACAGAGAGAGAGAGTCATATATGCACATAAGAATAATAAAGAGAATAGAATAGAGTACAACACAATAGAGTAAAATAGTAATGAAAGGAACCTCATTAAATAAGAGACACTGGATTCTAAAACCATCAAAAGGGATAAAATTAAAATAGTTGTATTCTAAGTCATGACTTAGGTAAGTTTTAGGCATTACCTTAAACTAGTCATAAGAAAGTAGGTAAATATTTCTTAAACTATTCATTTTCAGGGCCCTGGAAAGGTGGCTCAGCAGTTCAGAACACTAACTGCTCTTCCAGAGTTCCCGAGTTCAATTCCCAGGAACCACATGGTGGCTCACAACCATCTGTAATGGGATCTGGTGCCCTCTACTGGTGTGTCTGAAGACAGTGAGAGTGTACACACATACATAAAATAAATAAATCTTAAAAAAAAAAAAATCATTCTGAACATCTTACCTTCTGCGTTGCCGGATTCCTGATAGAACCAGTAGTGCAATTGCAACTGTAACAATGCAAAATATCACACCAAATACAATAATCCAAACAGGCACAGATGGATCAATTGGGGGTGCAAGAGTGGAAGGAATTTTTAAAAATTCCAGAGTATGATCATCCAAAAAGAATGCACTGTTGATCCGGTTCCTATTCATTCTAAAAGACAATAATTGTAGAAAACAAAGACTGTGGTTAAAACATTAGATACCAAGTACAGAACTAATCTCTCCACTGCTATACCCCAGAACCTTTGAGTTCTGCCCCTACCCCATTTTATTTCTTGATATTTGAGTGAATAACAGAACTTTAAGGTGGCTTACATAAAGACAAGCTGTTTCCTTAAATTAAAACGTTTTTAAAAGTGCTTCTGTGTGACTATACACAATGACTGCTCAGGAGGCCAAAAGTCTAAAGGCATATGAAGGCAAATGTTTTTGTTTTCCTGTGGGATGGGAAATCTCGGTGTTGGTAAGAATCAGAAAGTCAGGTTGATGGTGAAGATCTATTTTGCTTTGTTTTGTTTTCGTTTTGATTTTGTTTGGGACAGGTTTTCTCTGTATAGACCTGGTTATCCTGGAGTTCTGTAGACCAGGCTGACCAGAACTGAGCAATCTGCCTGCTTTGTCTGCCTGCTTTGTCTGCTGGGAACAAAGGCGAGCACCACCATCACCAGGCTGTAGATTTTGTTTGGTAATTGGTGTGTTTTATACTTTGCATACACCTGATTTTTTCACTAGCTCTAATTCAAATGCTTGGTAGGCACATTTGGCTGTTGGCGTCAGGACTGGGCAATCATGGTCTAAAGCAGTGGCTTGAGAATCTCTGCAGCCCAGCATCCAGCCATCAGGAAAGATCTTCACCAGCAAATAAAACTCTATGCTAAGGTCAGAGGATGTTGCTCAGTGGTACATCTCCACTCAGTATGCACAAAGCTGAGTTACATCTCCAGAATCACATAAATTCACAAATCTATGCTCTGGTATGACCATTCATAGACAGGAAAGAGAACCCCAGTGGCAAAAGGATAATTTAAGTGTAATTTTAGCAAATTGGTAACGTTTTCCTTTTTAATTATCTAATCTTTTAAAATAATTGTGTTTGACACACACACACACACAGACACACACACATGCCCACACACACCCCATATACACATGGAGGTCATTGAGAACAACCTCAGCTGTTAGTTCTCACCATCTTCTTTGAAACAGGGTCACTTTCTTACTTGCCACAAAATAGGCCAGGCCAGCTGCCCCATGGGCTTCCCTAGGTTCTCTCCCATCTTGATGTAGCAACCCTGGGATGACTGACAGGGGCCACCAGGCTGCTTCTGTGCATCCAAATTCAGGTCCTTATGCTTTGTGGCAAGAGCTTAACTCGCTGAACCATCTCTCCAACCCTCATAATCAAATCCTATTTAAGTAGGAGAATGAAAACCTTTTCCCCCAAAAAATGAACATCATTGCTGAGCTATGATTAGGAGAAGGAAAACTTGTTCTGTGCCCTCATTCCATCTCCCTGCCTCATTAATCTTTTGCTGCTATTTTGGTTCACACCGGGAACATACACTGTCACCTCGCAGGTAGACTGGAAGTTCTAGTCAGGTACAGATAATATCACCTCCGCCACTGAACTCCTCCCCCTAAGGATCAGACAAGATTTAGCCTAGACCTGAGTTTAATTACTTCAGTCTTCACAATAGAGCTATGACACTTTTAGAACCAGTTATTCATGTCTACACCTCAGTCCATACATGTAACTACTCTAGTGCAGATTTTAAAATTACCATGAAAATGGTAACAAATAGAATAAATATGACCATAGTATGTCATCTGCCTGTATAAAAATGTCTACCGAGACCCATTATTTTGTATGATTAATATATGCTAATAAAGTTTAATTCAACTTTTAAAAATCACTGTAGATAGGGTAGCAACGTATTTGGGTTTGGTTCTTCATTCTTTCTGAGTTAATATTTCAAAAGGTTGCACAATTGACATTTGAGGTCAAATAATTTCTAAGGGAGGTTCTGTCCTGTGCATAGTAGGGCGGATAGCAGCATTCCTAGCTTCTGCCTGCTTAGTATGGGTGGTGCCTCCTTCTCCTCCAGTTGTGATGAGAAAATGTGTCCAAATGTTATCAACCATTTGTTACCCTGAAGGCAAATTTCTACTGGATGAAAAGTACTGATCTACACCAATCTCTGTTGGAAATGAAGTGAATGGAATAGTTGACACCTTAATCAGTGCATCACGTATAGAGTGAAGTGAGATCTCTTCAGTATCTATGGAAACTCATTGGGGAGTTGATAGATGGATCAGCAAACAGCATATATGGGGAGGATTACCTTATGGCTGACTGTACTTCAGCTGCAGGAAGAGTATGATTTTTGGAAGGGTCTGTGACCACAAACCAGAATGACACCCTCTGGGTTATGTTGCAAAGCAGGACATGGGAAATTCTGCAGAGATGGGAGAAATGCGTTATAAGAGTATCATCATAAATGGCATGAAACTATTCACTCTGATGTGATTACCATCACTCGAGGGATCTTAGCTATGTGTGAGAAGTCATTTCTACCATTGGAAAGAATGTCTTAATGCCTTTAATCCCAGTATCTGGGAGGCAGAGGCAGGTAGATCTCTGTAAGTTTGAGGCCAGCCTAGTCTATGAGTGAGTTCCAGGGCAGCCAGAGCTACACACACAAAAAAAAAATGTCTTGGGGAGAAAAAAAGAAGATAAAAATTCAGTTTATGAACGGATTTAAGGTCTGCTCTACAGGACAAAACACATGCCTAGTACTGCAAATCTGACCAAGAACCCTTGGTGGGGAAGCTCAGCCTGAACCCAGGAGTGAAGCTATTCCTATTATTTTGCTAAATAGACACAGTACCAACTGCTCTCTAAGTTTGTAGCCCTACACTCATGAATCATACCCATAGATTATACCCATAGATTAGTGCAGCTCTCAGACCTCACCAAGAGAAGATTTTTTTTTTGTAAAATGGATAGCTGTTAATGCAAAAACTCACAATTGAAGAAAGTACAGAGAATGCATGTCAGTGGGATACTTAACCACAAGGAGATATTTGCATTACCCTCACCCTGGGGCTCAGGGACTATAGAAGAGATGGCCAAAAGACTGTAAGAGGTAAGGGATGTCTGGAATGAAACTGTATCTTCTGGACATAATAGGACTACTATGCTCATGAGCTCATGATAGCCATATTTGCCTGCACAAAACTGTACAAGATGGAGCCAATCGGACTTTTAGCACAGACTGGGAGAAGCTCACAGACCCCTATTTCTAACATAGAAGCTATTAGCACGTTGATAGCTTCTGGGAGAAAGTCAGTTTTCTTTAATGCTATGGGCTTTGGTTGGTTCATCACATAGTATGTTGTCTCTACACCATGTCTCTACACAGGCAACACAAACTAGACTTGGTTTTGTTTTTAAGAGGACACAAAGTTGAGAAGGGGGTGGAGATGTGAGAGTGAATCTGGGAAGAACTAGAGGGAGAAGCAGGAATCGGGTGGTGGTAACAGTAATCAAAATACAAGATAGAAAACTTTCAAAGAGGCCAGTTGGTGATGGCACATGCCTTTAATCCCGACATTTGGGAGGGAGAGCCAGGTGGGTCTCTGAGGAGGCCAGCCTGGTTGACAGAGTGAGTTCCAGGACAGCCAGAGCTACACAGAGAAACCTTTTCTCAAAAAAGCCAAAATAAGAAGGAAAAGAAAAGAAATTTCAAAAATCATATACTTGGGGATCATTCCTCAAAGGATCTGCCAAAAAAAAAAAGAAAATAAGAAAAGAAAAGAAAAGAAAAGAAAAGAAAAGAAAAGAAAAGAAAAGCATGACTTGGAAGTAGAGAGCATGAGGGGAGTTCATTGCTCATCACCTAGAGGTTCACGCCCCTTGCTTCCTCGGGTGTACCCTCTGTCTCAGCAGCAGAAGGCTCAGTGTTTTCTCATCAAGTCAGCAGATGGCCTGCCTGTCCATTACCTCACATCAAAAGCTGCTTCCCACTCTTCAATTTAATAGCTGCTCTATCTCTCCTTGTCTCTCACTACACCAGCTTTGAGATCATCAAAGGGCGCCTTCCAAATGTACTTTGGAGGGTAAGGTCCACAAGAGGCGTGCACTGTTTTTATACTGCCTTAATTAGGCCCCCAAACACAAGCACTACAATCACCAACAACTCTTAACCCCTAAATCCTAAGTCACATGCTTTTCTCCTGAAAATTAGAAATGGGGAATGCTCTATTCTCTACATACAGGTAACTAATAAAAGTGAAAAGAGAAACGATGTCAGTGTTCAAAGACATGAAAATAGTTACAGGGATGGATGAAAGCTGAAAATTGTAGGAGGGGCCACAAGGCTGGTATTACAACGTCAATCCTGCTTGCTGTTAGCAATTTCCTAAAGAAGAAAATTGCAAAAGCATGAATGTGTGTCATGATCATCCATCCCACAAGAATGAGACACACACCCATCACCTTCATAGCCAAGACCAGAATCTTGCTTTCCCTTACAAGAAACCTTCAAGACTGTACTATTGAAAGCTAGCAGTCCTTTGGCCAGAAGCTATGTATGGAAAATTGTCTCTTGTCTTCATTTCGGTGTCACAAAAGTAGAAGCAAGTGCCCCTCTGCCCAGAGCTAAGTGTCTGGGACCAGCAAAAGAAAGCAGGGGGGATAAGCTCCCTGGTCTTCCATGCAGCGTCAGTTCCAGCTGCAGCTGCTATACCACAAGATGGCCTCTTGCCAGCAGGTTCCAATCTGGAGGGTAGGGAGCTAAGGGCAAAGGTTCAAAGTGGGCCCCTTGCCATTCAGAGAGCAGTCACCTAGTATCAGCTAGCTCAGGTATGGTCCATGTAGGTCTTAACAATATAGGGTTGTTTTCCCTTTATTGTCTAAGCCAGTGCTTCTCAACCTGTGGGGTGTGACCCTTTGGAGGGGGTTGAATGACCCCTTCACAGGGGTCACATATCGGATATTGACACCACAATTCATAGCAGTAGCAAAATTATAGTTATTTAGTAGTAATGAAAGTAATTTTGTGGTTGGGGTGTCAGTACAACATGAGGAACTGTATCAAGCATTAGGAAGTCACTGATAAGGAGTAGCAGCCCCTAATGATATTGTCTATGGTCACCTATCTGGCAGTTGGGTAAGCAGGGGTCCCTGGCCTCTTTTTTGCTTTGCTTGTGCCCTAAGCCCACCCATCAGTCCCTCTAGTCCTCTGTGCTTCACTGGCCAAGTCCTCAGTTGTGGGGAGGGAGACTGCACTCTAAAGAGCTCCCATCCATCTGTCTCCCTTCTATATGGGCAACTGAGTAGGCACTGGCTCAGGCACCTGGACGTAAATGCAGGTGGGCAGAGGGTCTTTCAGTGGCACTTTGCCAGAATGCAGGGACCCTTCTCAGGCCCACATCTGAATTCTGTGATTGAGACCTGGAATTCAAGGTCCCCTTGCCTCAACTTCACCAGAGCCCTCAGAAAGCTACCCACTCTGCTCCTAGTCCAATCTAAGGTCCCTAAAGACTGCCCCTGCAGCTTCATCAAAGGACTGGTTGTGCTTGCCTTATGAGAAGGAAACAGAACCCCAAGACCAGGCCATCTGCCTTCAAGCTGATCACCAGAAACAGAGTGGCCATATAGAGTAGAGTTTATCATCTTTTATTCTGAGATTATCATTTATTTCTCTCTAGGGCTACATCATGGTTTTCTGCAAGAGGTACTGTTGAGGCTTGGGGCTAGAATTACATCCTGTGCCTTAAGGCAGCATTTTGGGGATCTCAAGCAGTAGACAAGAGTAGTGACAACCAACTGGGGTCTCCAGGCATTTCAGTAATCACTGGCATAAGAAACCAAAAAAGTAATGAGAGAGAGAGAGAGAGAGAGAGAGAGAGAGAGAGAGAGAGGAGAGGGAGAGGGAGAGGGAGAGGGAGAGGGAGAGGGAGAGGGAGAGGGAGGGAGGAAGAAAGAGAGAGGAAGAAAGAGAGGAAGAAAGAGGGGAAGAAGGAAGGAAGAAAGGAAGGAAGGAAGGAAGGAAGAAAGAAAGAAAAAGAAAGAAAGGAAAGAAAGAAAGAAAGAAAGAAAGAAAGAAAGAAAGAAAGAAAGAAAGAAAGAAAGAAAGAAAGAAAGAAAGAAAGAAAGAAAGAAAGAAAGAAAGAAAGAAAGAAAGAAAGAAAGGGACGAAGGGACGAAGGGACGAAGGGACGAAGGGACGAAGGGACGAAGCAAGCACTGGCTGAGAACCACAAACCAATTCTGACCTCTACTGGCAAGAAGCTGTCAAGTTTCATCTTCCAAAATGTGTGGCTCTGAATAATAAGTAACAAAGATACAAATCTGACCCCAATGAAGTAGGTAGGACATGTGTGTGTGTGTGTGTGTGTGTGTGTGTGTGTGTGTGTGTGTGTGTTTTCCATTTTTAGGGAGGTGAAGACTAAGGAAACACAGGTGTACTTTTTGTAGCCTGAATTAGACTGACAATAATTTCTGTTATTTGGCTTCACTATTAAGCAAAATATGTAAAATGGATTTTAAATGAGAGAGTTTAAACTTTTTAATTTGCTTCTAATTTCCAAGATGCATTTAACTCTTATTTATGTGTCTGAATGAGTATATGCACTTGTGAGCAGGTACCTTCAAAGCTCAGAAGAGAGCATCCATTCACCTGGAACTAAAGTTACAGGCCAAGGTGAGCTGCTGGGAAACCAAACTTGGGTCCTCTGGAAAAACAGGAAATGCTAATAAATGCTGAACCATCTCTCCAGCCTCCACCCCAAATTTAAATTTAAATAATACCAAGTACTGGCAAGGTGCACAGAAATGGAATCCCAAGAAGCTATGAAAAAGCCAATTGGTCAAGTCACTCTGGAATGTTAGAAGTATTATCCAGAAGATGGACTGTGGCTCCCTCAAATTCTTGCATCTGCACACACATACTCCGAGACACTGATGAGGATAGTCTTTGTATCAGTCTTCATTGAAGCACTGAAACAACATAGGTGTTTATCAATAAAGGGGAATGGATAAAGTAACTATGGCACATGCCTTCAAAGAAATATTTCTCCATATACTGCTAGAAACAATGAAGCCCAATCAGGCCAGGTAATTCTGTCATGGGGAAAAGCGTTCATATTCTCTTAGCAGTGAATTTGACTTCTACTTGGCCTCCAGCTTTGACAATCAAAAATGTTTCCAGGTATTGCAAAACATCCTCTAAAGGGCAAAATAATCACTTAATAGAAACTGCTGAAGTAGAACTATACATTTTTAACAAAAAGATAGGAGCTGGAGAAATGGATCACCAGTGAAGATACTTGCAGCTCTTGCAAATGCCTATAGTTCAGTTCCCACTGTCCACACCAAGCAGCTCATGCCACCTATGGATTCAGTTCCAAGGAATCTGATGCCCTTTCTGGCCACTGAAGGCATTCACACACACACACACACACAAGCTAAATAATAAATAAATACATATATAAATAAAACTATTTTTTTAAAAAAAAGATGTGGTGGTGGTGGTGGTTGTAGTGAGCATATTTAATCCCAGCATTCAAGAAGCAGGGGCAAGCAGATCTCTGTGAGTTCAAGGGCAGCCTACTCTAAAGAGTGAGTTCCAGAACAGTCAAAGGTACACAGAGAAACCCTGTCTCAAAAAAACCAATAAAAATAAAATAAAATTGAAATACTCTCAGCACAACTAAACACAAATCCTATATTTTCCGAATTTTATATATAGATGGGCCTAATGGAACCATGTGAATTTATTTTAGCAACCACTCTGAACAATGATTGATTGATTTTCTTTTGTTTTGCAATCATGTATATATGTGTGTACTAAAGAACCATCCTGCCTCCACCTTAGGCTTAAAAGCTATCTTACAGTGAAGACAAACTAGGTTCGTTCCTGTTTCTGAAGGATTAGGCTATGCCCCACCTGTAACCTTAACTACAATGGATTCTGTACTGTCTGTTCCAGGAATGACGATCATGTCTCTCTGTTTCATAAAGCTGTTGATAACCATCTTGCAGTCCTGCCTTTGTTTCAAAGGGTTAGATGACCATCTCTGACTAGCTAGTTCTGCCCACCTTGGGACCATGTCTTTGTTTCAGGAGGGGCTAACTTATTATCCTTATGTTCTGCTCCTGTAACTCCAACCTATTTTGCCTGCCAAATCCCCATATGGAAATCTCCTATCCCTCAGCTATAAAAGTCTTGTCTTCCTTACATCAATTCTGACCTCTCTAACCTTGCCTGAGGGGAAGGCAGCCCACGTACATGAATTAAAAAAAAAAAATCTTGCTTTAGTTAATTTGGTCACGATGAATTGGGTCTGTGGTCTTTCTCCTCCCATCTCAGGGATTAACAGTACCATCTTATGCCAATGCCTATGGAGGTCAGAAGAAGGCATTGGGTTCCCTGGAACCGAAGTTATGGATAGTTATGAACAACCCTTTGGGTGCTGGGAACTGAACCTGGGTCCTCTGCAAATGCAGTAAGTGCTTTTAGTTGTGCTTTTAACCACTGAGTCATCTCTTCAGCCATTGACCCACAATTTTTATAAAAAAAATATATTAACATCTACATAAATGTCTTCTTTCAGCAACTCACTAAAAAAAGCCACAAATGTTCCCTCTGCCTCCTTAAATGTATGAAGCACTGACCTGTAGGCAATTCTCTGTAAATTGGCTCCATAGCTATTTCTCATCAATGAGGCCAGAAAAAGCCAAGGGTGGTAAGAATTAGGTTCTTGTTTCTGAAAATCAGGACTAAAAATGAGCTGCCCTGCAAGCACGAGACGGGTAATCCCCTTACCTTTCCATGGGCACAAGAACACATTGTTCATTTTAGGTCACAAGACTTATCCTTGGATAATTAAGTAGAGCAAGAAATCCATTATGTGCTCTACACTACTTAGAAAGAGAAAGCAATGCCTGCAATGGACTTCTACCTATCTTGCTAAAAGTGATAAATTATCTTAAAAGCCAACATTTGTATGATACGTAGTTAAATATCTGCTTGCCTGAAAACTAGACTAAACTTCTAGCTAGCTGATAGCTTCCTTGAAAACAACTTAGAACACTTTGAAATTCCTGTTGCAGTAAATCCGGCTTAAATCATTTGGAACGTGTACCCCAAGCCCAGGCCCAAACACCTCAATAAACCAACGGAAAGAGTCAAATTAAAAGTGGGAAGCAGAAAAGGAGATTTATTTTATGCGGCCACACTGGAAGAGAGACTATGGAACCCAGAGAAGCCCCAAAGTCAATCTTGGAGGCCCTAACATGAGATCAAAGTTTACATAGAGGGCCAAGGATATGCACATGTAACAGCATCTGTCAAGGTGTGGCCCTGCATTTTCCTTCTTCCAGCATGACATTTCTGGGGAAATTCTCATTTCTTGAGAGTCATTGTTTTTTGATAACAAGTAGTCAAATTGAGAGGTATGGGTCTGTTTGCTTATCTCTACATCTGTCGGGCCTGTTCACGTACACAGCAGGCTTTCAGAACAGAGTATCTACTTCTGTGGCTACCACTACAGCACCGGAAGGAAAAATGTGTTCATCACACCATTGTCACCTTTGGCATTCACAGAAAAAAACTTAACTGATCTAGTTCTATATTTTGGTAGATTTATGATATGCAACAAAACTTCTATAGAGCCTGGGTGACCATTGAAAATTGAATCATCTTTCAAGACAAAAAACAAACGAAACAAAAACTAGATCTGATATGCACAGACCACCACAATGTCTTGGCTTCTGAAGGAAAACATTCCAAAGGTGAATTCCTCCAACTCTGAAATGTTGCACAGCTCATTACTATGCCCAAGAACAAAAACATTTGGTTGAACAAAACCATGAACCAGAGGAAATGCAGGCACATCAGGGGAGTCAAGGTGCCAGGGACACAGCAAAGTGCAGCGTTTGCTGACAAGGAGAGCTAGTACCAAAGAGGTGTTTAGCATTATCCCCAAGAGATAAGTACTTTCTTTCCTTTTGAATTTTTGTAATGCGACCACCTTGCTTTTATTTAGATTGATTCTAATTACATGTATGTGTCTGTGTGATTGTTTCATGCATGCAGGTATCCCCACAGAGACCAGAAGGGGACATCAGAAACAGAATTCATGTATTCTGCAAGAAAACTGTACACCTTTCACTGCTAAGCCCTCTCCCCTTCTCCCTTATTTTTATTTTTAAAAATTATAATGCTAGGAGGTGTAGAATGGACGTAATAATGGATGGATATGATCAAAAACTGTTGCACAAATGTGTGAAATTTTCAAAGAATAAATTTTACATGCCATTAAATATTTTTTCTTTAAAATTTGGTAAAGCATGAAGAGAATTTAGGGCACACCATTTTCTCATTTTTCTATATACTTTCTTAAAAATTGTCATTGTATAATACATCATCATCATCATTATTATTATTATTATTATTATTAGCAGCAGCATTATTATTATACATATATACAAATATACATGTGTGGAAATTGGGGAGATAGCTCACTTGTTAAAATGCTTGCCACATGACCATGAAGATCTGAGTTTCAAATCACTCTCACTAAGTGAAGAAAGGAGGCAGAGACAAGTGGATCTTGGTGACTGTTAGCCAGCCAGTCTAGCAAATCCTTCATCCCCAGTCTCAGTGAGAAACCCTCTGTTAGAAAAATAAAGTGGAGAACAAGAGAGGAAGACACCCAAAATCAAACTCTGGATTTCACACATATACACACACATACATGCATGTGCACATGCAGTCACATATCATATACAGACATACACACAAAATTACTTTAAAAATAAAGGGTAAAAAATAAAGGGGAAAAGATCTTTAAATATGCATGTGTGCATACAAATGTACATTTCTTGTGTTTTACCTCCTCAAAATCTAATCTTCCATTTCTTCATATATACATAATATATATATATATATATATATATATATATACACACATACATACACACATGCACACGCGTACACACACACTGAAATAGGGTTTCACTATGTAGGCCTAGTTGACCTAGAACTCACATTGTAGACCAAGCTAGCCTCAGACACTCAGCGTCTACCTCTGGAAAACTGCCATTAAAAGGTGTATACCATCACACCTAGCTTCCTTTTCCTTTTTTTTTTTATGCTCACATCAGATATTGGAAATCTGAGAGAAATCAACTACTTGCTATCCTCTGAGCTCTGAATTATTGTAAGAGTCACTCTTTAGTAAAGCACTTAGAGCTTGGAGATAAAAGGACTTGTTGGAGACTATTTAATCCCCAGGCAAATTTTTCTTCCTAATCTTAAAAAATATCCTGAAAGTAAAACAAGAAGAGGGTAATGCATGCCTGTAATTCCCAGTACTCGGGATGCTGAGACAGAAGGATCAGGAGTTCAAGATCATCTTCAGCGACATAATGAACTGAAGGCCAGCCTGGGGCACATGAGACTATCTCAAAGCAACACCACCACCACCAATCCTGAAATGAAAGAACTTCATCCATAACTGTCTTTGGTCGAGCTGAACTGAGACAGGTATCATGTGCTTGGGTAACACATAGCAGGCTATGCAATACGAAAAATACTTCCGATCTAAGTGCTCGATCTAAGTGCTCCTCGACTGTACGGAGCAAGTACAGCCTGACACTTCTACGAGGAAGCAGCCCAAGGAAAGCCTGGTGGGAGCAGACAGGGCAGGCATGCTCACACATGCTTTATCCAGCCCACCAGTCATGTCACCTCACAACTGGAGGCACGGGAGACGGGATAGAGAGCCAGCAGCAGTGGGAACCTAATCACAAAGAGAAAAGGAAAGAATCTCTACAAATAAAGAAGATACATTCAGGAGAGTAGGGAACAAATGTAAAACTATTACAATTGCCCAGGCATGGTAGCAAGCACCTTTAATCACAGCGAGACAGGGCAGGCAGATCTATCTCTGTCAGTTCCACACCAGCCTAATCTACAGAGCTTCAGGACAGCCAAGGCTACATCATGAGACCCTGTCTCAAAAACAAAACAAAACAAACAAAAATCCCACCATCACAAAAACTATTTTTAAAAAGTTTGTACTAAGTACTTTTACGAAAGTTAACAAAATATATATCAATGTGATGTTCATATTTTGGCTACTTTTTAGAGGAGAATAGATTTCTTTGATATTACCTAGCTCTCTGCAAGAAAAATTATGTGTACAACAGAAACATGGAAAGCTTAGGACATAAAATATGCAAATACAATTTTGATCATGGCCATTGATAGACATTACGCACTGAACTAAGGGAATATGATAGAAATTGTAAGCTGAGCTCCATTGTGAACGTTTAAAGGATTCCATAAAAATGCAGGTTTCAGGCTTTTGCCTGTTACCCCAGCACTTGAATGGCTGAGGCAGAAGGATCATCACAAGTTCCAAAACAGCCTGGGCTCCACAGCAAGTTCTAGGCCATGAAAGTTTACATAGAAAGTTACAAAGCAAAGCAAGGGCTGGAGAGATGGTTCAGCGGGTAGTGATAGTTGCTGCCAAACCCGAGGGCCTGATTTCATCCCCCGAACCCATAGAAGGAAAGAATCAACTCCACGAGATGTCCTGACTTCCACTTGCATGTCATGATGTACGTGTGTATATTCACACATGTAAACACACACACACACACACACACACACACACACACAGAGTAAATAAATAATAAATTCAAAAAAAGAAAGCTGCTGGGCCCTTAAACTGGGGGAGGGTACTAGATCATGTTCAACATAGGAAATGAAAATACTGTATTATCGTAAACAGGCACTTGAGATTTCATGCTGCTGGCTTACTCTGTTGCTTCTCTGTTGGGAACTTTTCTCATGGAGAATGCCACCATTGCTCTGAAGAGATATTCTTCATCCGTGTCCCAGACATACTGAAAGAAAAGGGAAAGTAGACGTGGATGGGATGGGAAAGAGTCCACTTGGGGGTGTGGTTCATCACCCTCCCTCTCCTTCTCTTTATTGCCCACCTCCATATGTTTCTCATGCAGCAGGGATCATGACAACTCACATTCTTATGCATCCTATTGGGTACCTCATTCTAGCACATCATGAAAGTATTGTTAAGATCTGGGGTCATACTGAGATAGAAACGTATTTTATCATAACTGCTTTTGCTTTCTTAGATGGCTGAGGAAGGGACAATATGAAAAATAAACGATCCTAAACAACAACAGAAAATGTGTCCCCTGGTTACCTTCTCTATACATGAAGGATATATATATATATATATATATATATATATATATATATATATATATATATAATCTTTCCTAAATAGCTTCAGGGTCTAGTAGTGGTAGAAGCTTACAAAAGCACCCAGGAGAGTGGGGTAAGAGATTTGAGGCAAGCTCAAGGCCAGCTTGGTCTATATAGAGAGTTCCAGGCCAGCCAGAACTGCATATTGAGAGCTTGTCTAATAAAAAATTAAACATATAAGACCAGGGGGGTGGCTAGCAGTTAAGAGCACATACTGTTATTTCAAAGGACCTGAGTGCAGTTCCAAGCATCCAGGTGGCTCATAATCACCTGTAATTCCAACTCTGGGGGATCTGACACCCTCTTCTGATCTCTATGGGCACACACAATATATATGTATATATGGATCTTGGAAAAGATATCTTAGTTCCTCTTACAAGATGAGCATGAGCTCTCCCAGCAGGAGTATGGCTTAGGCCATGAGTAAAGCTCACAGCTCATGAGATCTGGAAAACACTAACTAGGTTGCTTTGTGTTGGGAATTAAGCAGGGAGAACCAGCTTGACTTGAGGGGAAGACTAAAAGCCTGTGTGTCTATCAGTCTCTCACATTTCCACTATGGCTTTCAAAGTGTTTCCGAGTAGTTTTCAGGCAAAGCAAGCAACACATATAGAAATTTTAAAAATGATGTACAAGTGAAGAATGATAAGGAAAGAGTTACTTAGAATTAAAGTTCGGGCTTAATACCCAAAGACCAAAATAGCATCCAAAAGAGACATCCACAAGGCCTGTAATACTTTATGTACCTGTTGTCCAGGTATCTGGCATACAGACAGTTTATGAGTATATACAACTGAATGCATTGTTAGAGCACACTTGTGACTTCATGGACCACACAGTGCATATTAATTGCATGTATTTATCTGTCGTCTCGGATTCCTTCCTTCCTCACACTTCTACCAAGTCCTCAAGTCTCCCAGGTCATTTTACTTTCTGCCTACATCTAAGAACACTGAAACCTCACATTTTAGTTGAATAGTCAAAAGTAACAAGAGAGTCACAAAAATGGAGCTTGTTTAATTTTAAATTCATGATGCCCTACCCTCAATTTCCCTGCTCACCTCTTAGCATTCTCCCAAGTTCTTTGTCTTAAGACAATTGTCTATCCCAAGACTGCTTCAAACTTCCTACAGCTCCCGGCCTCAATCATAATACCTTTTCTTCCACTTCAACTCTCACTGGATGCTTTTGGTTTTATAGTCCCTCCAATATCCAAAGCAGAAACCAGGGACTTTCACTTGCTAGGCAAGCTCTCCACCACTGAGCTTAATCCCTAACCACTGAGTTTCTAATTTTGAAATGATGTCTCAATTTAGTGATTTAAATTCCCTTGACCGCCTAAGGCAAAGAAACAAACCTTCCACCACCACCATACATCCTAACCACTTCCTCTCCTGAAGTACCAGACATTTTTCTCCTGATAATGACTAATCCCCATGAGTGTGCTGGGAATGCCTCCTCTTCTCCCTTCTCAGACTTGCAACAGCATCAGTTTCTTCTATGTACTCAAGTCCAATTGGAGCCTGTCCACTGACTTTTATTCAAGCTCAGCTTGTTTCCACTAAACCAACAGTAAAAATCCTATGGCTCTAATTGATCTTCTGACTGCTAGCTCTCTCCAACCTCTCAGAGCCAGACCTCCATCTCCCTCCCCCTCACAGGGTCTTATGTATCTCAGGCTAACAGGGTAATGAAGAATGAAGTTCTGATCCTTCCGCCTCCATCTAATAAATGCTAGCAGGCCTGACTTACGGAGTGCTAGAGATGGAACTCAGGGCCTCACACATGCCAGGCAAGTCACTCTTCCAGCTGAAGGACAGTCCCAGCCTCCTGACCCAGCCTCCAGACCAAGCCACAGTTCTTACAGGAGTGACCTATACTTCTGCATGCTCATCCCCAACTTACCCTGCTTATTTTATCCCCCTCTCCAATATCTGACTTTTCCATTCTATATCTTTCCAAAAACAGCTCCCGCTAAACTCCTCAACCTTTATATTGCTTCACAGAACGAGCTTAGCCTCTCAACAGCATTTGATGCTTTAAACAGTTCCCCTGTCTTGAAAAACAACCCCCCCCCCACCCGCTGTCAGCATGGTGCACATTCCCCCATGCAGTCCTCTTTTTTCAAGGTCCTTAAATGCCATGTTCTTCCTCAAAGCTTCCGTTCACTAAGCTCCTTGCGATTATTGCTCTATTCACATGTGACAGCCTTCTGCCATCCTTCCCTCCTTCTCTGTTCTGTGTCTGCTCATGGTTACATTAGACATTGCACAAGTGCCCGGGACAGAAGCTCCCGCTGAGGCCAGAGCCCTGGATACTTCTTCCTGCAATACTTCTCAAGGCTACACATTTTTATTTGCTTTACTGACTATTTAATGGACAATTGACTCTCTCACTACTATAAGCTGAGCAGGGAACGGACAATTCCAGTGCCATCACATCCCTAACATGCAGCCAAATCTAAATATTCTGTGATAAGAGATCTTATACACTGCAGTCAAACGCTCTGGATTTGACTCTCCTGCTATTTACTGTCTTGAGATCTTCAACGAGTCACATATGTGTTTTTTCACCCATCCAATCAGAACGTGTATACCTGTACTCAAAGGGTAAGGGCTCAGAAGTGATAGGAGTTTAGTGCTGAATTGCTGCCCACCTTGCTTATTGGATTTGTGTTACAGTAACTTTATGTCTTTGGGAATATGGAGTCTCCACTTAAACATAAATTGTTAGATCTTCTAAAAACTTTAATAAAGTCTGCTACAGTCAAATGCACACACACACACACACACACACAAAAGATCCCCCACTAGGAAGTAAAATAATGCCTTAATAAATGTTTATTTTATATGCTATTATAACAACTATTACTTATCAGATGAATAATGAAAACTCTGGCAGCTAATTGGTCAGTTGTCAAATCCCTTTAGCGATCTGGGTTTCGTTCGTTTGTTCGTAGTACAAAGCATTAATATCATCTACTAGTCTTTTAAAGATGCAGAGTACATCGGGAAACTGACACTAAAATTAGATGATGGCATCTTCTTAATTAAATGGCCTTTCCTACCCTTCCACCCCTATAGACTCTGAGCGTTCTAAACTTCTATTATTTCAAGCACAGTCTCCATACTGTCACCTTCATAGATGGGAAGAATTGAAGCTTCACATAGAACTGGACAATTCTGTACTATGAACTATATTGGGAGCACCAGTCTTTCTTTCTGATGACTAGAAAACAGACTGATAACATTTAGATGCTCACAATAGTGAAACACAGACATAACCTAGACAAACACATCTACATCAGACCAGACCAGACCCCCTTTGCTCCGTGTTGCTAAATTGAGTTTTTCAAGTTTTCAAAACTGTTTTCTGTAACACAATTTCCCCACGTATTTTCAATCACTCAGTACTGATTATGTACTTTAAGCAAACTCATTCTAACAGTGATGTTACTGTAATCTAGCTTTGGCAAAAGATCAGACATGAAGAATCAGAGAAGCCATCTATTTGAAAAATCCCCGAGGCTATTAGAAAACAAAACTTGAAATGAGCCAGCAGGTGTTCTACTTACTGCTTTATCTCCAAGAGCTGTTCTGATGCTAATTCTTACTTTAAAGGCATTTTCTGCATCTGCCAGAGAGAGGAAAAATAGAAAAGGGGGAAAAAACAAAGAGCAGTAAATTAGGATAAACAGTGAGAAAAGGGAGCATGATATATCCTAATGTTTAACAGCCCAGATGAACAGAACAAAGAACTACAATTAATCTGTACCAATGCTCCTGCAACTTTAACCAAAAGCCTATAAAATCATCTCCATTTTCCCTTCAGATTCCTAAAAGTCACTGGTTCAACTTTCAAGCTGCATGTCCAAAGACTTAGGAAAAAAATCATTCTTTTTTTTTCCTCCACTCTGACTTCTCAAGCATTTTGGAATCTGTTAATTTATTTTTTAAGTTTCAAGGCTACGTACCTGGATGGCAGAGTTCAGCGTGAACAGTAGTCACCAGGAAAAAGAGTGCCCACAGCATTCTTTCAGAGTCGCAAACAGAAGACAAACTGAGGGGGAAAAATCCACCCTCTACTTAAATGTGCTTTAAGCCTTCTGTGACCCGGATTAGGGCATCGGAGAAATCAGCGAGCCACCATCTAAAAGGTTTAATAATTAACGCCCATCAGTTCGGTTAATACGTCCTTAGAAGCGAACCATCTCCTGTCAGTTATTTACGAAAATCTATTTGAGAAACAGGTTAGTAGTTTCTTCCTCAAACTCTACCTCATAAGAATGTTTCCTGAGCTAACATAATCAGAAGCCTCCCTCATGCCTCCTATAGTTGTCTGATTACGCTCAAGGTGGAGAGCATGGAGTTTTCTTTGGAATAATCTTTGTGCCCTTTCAGGCTAACCAATCTGATTCAAAGATAGGCTATCATACTTGGGAAACAAATATAATTCCTTTTTCATCTCTGGAGAATAAAGAGAACAACACTTCCTAGAATGTTGATTGGTAAACAATTCCCAACTAGAGGATGGCCGGGTTGAACCCTAAGATCTGGCTGCTGTCTAAAACACAACATTAATGATATGAAGAATCACTGCTGGATATGATAATCATTAGGTGATGGTGATGATGATGGTGATGATGATGATACCTCCTCTGAAAAATGCTCTGTCCTGGTGCCACTAGGTACAAGTGAATGCTAAAATGGGTTAGAACTGCTAAGAAACTGTTATTTAGTTAAGTTGCTACATGGTGCTAATGACTTATATAGTTCAGCGCAACTATTTAACAGTAACTAAGAGCTGCTTACTGTGAACTAGGCTCCCCGGATTATTTCTCAAATCCTCACAGTAGCTACAATCATCTCACATATGAGGTATCCAAGGACTGGGAGTTAAAGTCACTGGGTGCAACAGCATGAGGAGAATGCCCCTTTCCCTGCTACCCTGACTTAGCTTGAACTTTGTCACCATCACTCTGAGCCAGTATCTCTGGTACTAAGAGGTCAAAACTGAAATTATAACCAACCCCAGCGATACTCTGAGGTCTAAGATAGTAAGGTGACAAGCTCTCCCCCAGTGGGCATCCCATGGCAATAGAAGTCCCCTGGGGTCTAGGCCTGGGCTTTCCTCTCTCCCTCGTGGCACTTCCTTCCTGGAAAGTCATGAGTGGGAAGATGAGCCTGGATGGCCCTGGTGTTAAGTGTGGCATTTGAGTTTGGAATCAACAAGGACGAAGCTATGAGCAGGGGCATGTCCGTTCCACTTTGAGGGACACAGTGAGGACGGGCTAGTGTTGGAGATGGCTCCTTTCTGTTAGCTCGACCTACCCGAGGACGGCTATTGCCATCTCCTCCACCTTGGCACCAGGGACACTAGAGAAGAAAAGCTGTCCCAGAGGAAGAGGCAGCCAAGCCAGTGCTGCTGATCTAGCAATGTCACTGTTAAATGCAATGGAAATTTCCCAAAGGAAAGAGCTGACCTAATTCCAGGAAAAAAAAAAAAGACTAGATGAGAAGGAAAAGACCGTACACACAGAGAGATAGAGATTCAATCAGGGCACAGTGCCGTGTTAGAGACACAGACATCTGATTTAATTTGCTTGTAGTCTTTCACTTCACAAAAGTAACAAATTCCCATATGATCGTTTATGGATGTGACTGGGATTGCAGGAAACGCACACTAAAATACTGAGTCTTAGCTGGTGTACAACATTCATTTCCAAAGAGAAAAAGTCTTCTCTGAACAGTGATCGATATCTCTGTGTGTCTCTCTATGTCTCTGTCTGTCTCTGTCACTCTTACACACACACACACCTGAGGGCACTGCATTGCATTCATGTTGTGCACAGACATACATGTAGGCAAAACACTAATATACATAAAATAACAAAAAGAAGAAAATACGGAGAAGTAAAAAGAAAGGTTTTAAATACACCTAATACCACAGTATGAATGAATAATGTGGACATATTTTAATAAGTAACATATTTTTCTTGGCTTTGAACCTTTTGTCTTCTTTCATTTTCATTTTCTTTTCCTTCCTTCCTTCCTTCCTTTCTTTCCTTTCTTTTCTTCCTTTCTTTCCCTTTTCTTTCTTTCCTTTTCTTTCTTTCTTTTTGTCAGGTAGCCCAGGTTGCCCCCAAACTCACTGAATAGACAAGTTTGACCTGGATCTCCTGATTCTCTGCTTCCTCCTGCCACAATTCTAAGCATGCATCACTATACCTGACAGCCCTGGCTCTCCTAGTCTGTTCCTATGAAATGTCATTGTGTGTGTGTCAAAGAGTGACAGACAGAGACACAGAGAGACACACAGAGATATTGATCACTTTTCAGAGAAGACTTTTTCTCTTTGGAAATGAATTTTGTACACCAGCAAAGACTCAGTATTTTAGTGTTCTTTTCCTGCAATCCCAGTCACATCCATAAACGAGCATGTGGAAATTTATTACTTTTTCGAAGTGAAAGTCTACGAGCAAATTAAATCAGATGTCTGTGTCTCTAACACAGCACTGTGCCCTGTGTTCTATAGTGGCCCAATCACAACAAGGTGGTCTCATGTTAGAACTTGAAATGGACCCTTATCTTTTCTCTTTAAAGGAATGCTGCTATTCCACACAATCTAGTGAGTTAGTTTAAAAAGAATACTTACAGAATAAAGGTAACTTTTTTTACTTCTAAATACCAAAGAATCTTATTTCCTGTATGTCTGTGGTGTATGTGGTTATAGGAGTGCGTTCACTGTGTGAGTGGCTTCATGTGTATGGCTCCATGAATGTTAGAAGAGAATGCCTGCTCGGTCACTCTCTGCCTTACCACTTGAGACAGGGTTTCACTCTGGCCCAGGAAATAGCCTGGGTCGGCAGGAAAACCCAAGGATCTTCCAGTCTCTGCCCCACTACAGTTTGAGAGTTCAAGGTTTGAGTCCACATAATTCCTCATTCTCAGGCAGTATGTGCTCTAACCCACCAAGTCTCATCTACTCAGGTGTGTGTGTGTGTGTGTGTGTGTGTGTGTGTGTGTGTGTGAGAGAGAGAGAGAGAGAGAGAGAGAGAGAGAGAGAGAGCACATGGACCTTGGATCTTGTGTGGAGATCAGAAAAAAGCTTTCAGTGTCTGGTTGTTGTTGTTGTTTTTTTGTTTTGTTTTGTTTTGTTTTGTTTTTTCCAATCTAGGACCAAATTTGGGTCTTCAGCGTCGCCCAGCCTTTATCTGCTGAGCCATCTGGCCAGCCTGTTAGTAACCAACAGTACATTTTAACCAGCTGCCTTTTCATTATTTATAAGCTCATTATGATCATGGGGTTGAACCACCTGCTGCATTCATAAATTTCTTTCATTATTTAAACTCCTTTTTGTATATTTGGTTAAGTTGTGGTTGTTGTTGTTTGTCTTGTTTTTAATGTTTTGTTTCTTGGTTTTGCTTTTGTTTTTGAGACGGGGTCTCTCTATATAGCACTAGCTGTCTGAAAACTCACTATGTAGCCCAGGCTGGCCTCAAACTCACAGAGTGAGTCCCTCCCAAGTACTGGTATTAAAGGCATAATGGTGTGTGTCATCACACCCAGGTAAATGAGTCTTTTTTGTTAATGACATGGTCTCTCTACATACCACTTTCTGGCATGGAACTCAAGATGTAGACCAGGCTGGCCTTGACCCCACAGAGGTCCACCTGCTTCTGCCTTGTGAGGGCTAGGACTAAAGGCTTGTGCCCCTACACCTGGCACATTATTTACACTCTTAGACAAACTTTGCTTTCAGCTTTAACTTTAGCATTAATAGTTTGTCCTATAATACTTTTAAAAGATTTATTTGTAATTATGTTCGGGCATGTGTTTGTGTGTTGGCATATGAAAGCAGATACCCAAGGAGAACAGATTGTGGCTTTAGATCTCCCTTGGAGTGGAGTTACAGGCCTAGTTTTAAGTATCCAGTACTGGGTGCTAGAACCAAACTCTGATCCTCTGTGAGAACAACAAGAACTCTTAACTACTAAGCTATCTCTTCATCGGCCTCCCTGGTCGGAATTGGTTTTAGCTTATTTTATTTGTATGGTATCATGTTCTAAACCAATGCTTAAAATTCTCCTCCTTGCCCTCACAGCATCATTTTGAAAATGATAAGAAAGGCTTCTAACCCTTTCTATGTTCATGCCGCTGGACTCTATTCTATCACCTCTTTTCCCTCATATTTTCTTACTTATTTATTTAACAGGTTCTCACTATTTAGCTCTGGCTGGCCTGGAACTCACTCTGTAGACCAGGAGAATCTTAAAGTCACAGAAATCCACTTACCTCTGCCTCCTAGGGTTAAAAGTGTATAGCCTCTCTTCTTTTTCTTTTTTCTTTTTTTTTTTTTTATTTCGAATTTGAGACAGGGTCTCACTAGCTCGTCCAGGCTGGCCTGGAACTCATTGTGTAACCCATTCAGTCCTTAAACTCTCATTCATCCCGCCTCAGCCTCCAGAGTAGCTGAACTTACAGACCAGCAGCAGCAGGCCCAGCCACCACATTCTGCTTTATGTGTTTTAGTGTGTGTGTTTGATTCTCTCATTTTCCATTGAACTTGCCAGAGATTTACCTATTCATGTAATTTGAGAATTAGTTTTTTATTCTGTTCTGATTCCTGACTTATTAGCAGCTTATAATTTGTTAAGCCCTTATTTTTATGGCCATTATATGTTTCTTGTCTTATGGGCTAATTGCATAGTATAATGGTACTATACAAATAAAATGAGGTAAAAACAACTCGTATGGGGAGGCAGGCAGGTGAAGAGCAGTTAAAAGTGCTTTACTTTTTATCTTTTCCAGTTCATAATGATTACAAAAATCCAAGATTAGCAATATACTTGGAATATTGTTCTAACTATATAACCCAAGACAAAATTACACTCTTTTTAATTTATTTTTATTTTATCAGATTCTTTTATGTGTACGGGGTATTTTGCCTGAATGTACATTTGTGTGTCATGTGCCCATGGAGGCTAAAAGCAGGTGACAGCTCTCCTAGAACTGGAGTTACAGATAGTTGTGAGACATGATGGGTCTTCTGAAAAAGAATCCCATATTCTTAACTGATAAGCCATCTCTCCTGTTCCTCCTGATCTGATTTTTTTTTCTGATTTTTATTTTTTAAAACATTAAATTTGGGGCTGGATGGATGGCTCATCAACTAAGAACACTGGCTGCAGCTAGTGGTGGTGAACACCTTTAATCTCAGCACTGGAAGGCAGAGGCAGGCAGATCTCTCCAACACCCAAGTTTAGTTCCCAGCATCTGCATGACAGCTTTCACCAAGGCCTCTCTTTGCCTCCTCAGAGAGTGCATGGACATGGTACCCTTATATGCAGGTAGGTGAAATAGTCCTACACATAAAAACATGTTCTCCACAGAAAAACAGAAACAGCAATGGAAAATGGGAGCGTTTGTAAATATAGATCTGTATAGGTCCTTTCACACAAATAAAGATACACAAGCACGTGTGTTAACCTGGAGACTCTGCCAATAATGTGAGTTGACATGTGAAGGTACCACAAGTCTCTCTCTCTCTCTCTCTCTCTCTCTCTCTCTCTCTGTGTGTGTGTGTGTGTGTGTGTGTGTGTGTGTGTGTGTGTGTGTGTGTATCAATTTTGCAGTGCTAGGGATCAAACCCAGGAACATGCTAGGCAAATACTCTGTCACATATATATCTAATTCTCATTTTATTTTATATTCTGATTTTGAAACAGGGCTCATTAAGTTGACCAGGCTGAATTTGAACTTACTCTGTGACCAGGCAGTCCTCAAACTTTGATCTTCCTGCCATAGCCTCCCACATAGCTAAGATCCCAGGCCTGTGCCACCTGATTCAGTTTCATGTACAAATTTAAGTAGCAAATTTCCAGAGGATTCTTATCTGTTCAACTTGCTTCCCAAACTAGTCACTTTGGCAGTTTCAGTAACTTCTTAGTTACTGTGGTAATGATGACAAAGAAAAGAATTTCAAACATAGAATATCACAATTTACTTCCAAATGTTCAGAGTATAGAAAGCATCAAGAAAATGTTTAGATTATTGTTGCCATAATTGTTCAAAGGGGTAGCCAGTATCCTGAGGCAGGAAATAGACCTTGATCTCTGCATGTTTTTAATATCCTAGCTGTTTCTGGGCACATAACTATTGATCTGCTCAGACAGAAGTCAGTAAAATACGAGATGAATCAAAATGGAAATGTGTCTCTTGTTCTACTGACTCATGTAGGATGCTATTTTTGTTTACTTGGTTTATCTTTTAATTTTTTTTGTTTGTTTGTTTTGAGACAGGGTCTCTGTATTGAGCCCTGGCTGTTCTCGAACTTGCTTTGCAGACCAGGCTGTCCTCTGCCTCCTGAATGATGGTATTAAAGGTGTATACCACCATGCCCAGCATAAGATGCTTTTAAAGCTCACTAAAATTGTAAAAGTACATTTACCAATAATAAAGCAAGAAGTAAGAAGGACTGGTGTCCCTTTAAAATTTTAACCTATTCTGTTTGATTGTCACAAATGGAATGATTTTATTCTCTTTACATTAAAACACATGGGAAACTAAGGTATTTCTGTCCACTCTGCAAAATATTCTATTTTGACTTAACCATTCCCCCACCTTTTTTTTCTTTTTGAGACAGAATCTCACTATGTAGCCCTGGTCGGCCTGGAACTTACTATGTAGACCAAGCAGATCTCAAACTCACAGAGATCTGCCTGCCTCTGTCTCCAGAGTACTAGGAATGAACGTGGGTGTCACATGGCAAGTCGGTTGTTTTCAGTCAAAGTGATTTTGTCCTCTGTGGGATATTGCCAGTGCATGAAGACATTTTTGATTATCACAAATGGGAGAAAAGAAACACACTACTGATAGCAAATTAAGAGGCCACTGATGCTGCTAAATCTTCTAGAAATTTTAGTAACATCATTTGAGTCGCTATCTAGTAACTTGCTCTTCTTGACTGTAGTGAAGTTAATAGAAATAGCCGACACAAGAAAAGCAGGAGTTAATAGAGACCAAATGTCTGTGCCAGGGGTGGGTATATAAAATTATTCACATTCAAATATGCTATAATAGATGCTAGACAAATGGGTCAGTGGATAAGAGTCCTTGCTGCTCTTGCAGACGATCTGGGTTCAGTTCCCAGAACCCACTTGGCCATGTTACCCCACAGCTGTAGATAACTACAGTTCCAAGGGACCCAACATCCTCTTCTTATCTAATTGGGCACTGCCCAAACACAGTTCACAGACAGACATGGATGCCAAACACACACATAAAAATAAATAACGATTTTAAAAAAAGATTATAGGGCTGGAGAGATGGCTCAGTGGTTAAGAACGCTGACTGCTCTTCCAGAGGTCCTGAGTTCAGTTCCCAGCAACCACATGGTGGCTCACAACCATCTGTAATGGGATCTGATGCCCTCTTCTGGTGTGTCTGAAGACAGCAACAGTGTACTCATATACATAAAATAAATAAATTAATTAAAAAAGTTGTAGAACATCATTTGTAGGGTTTTGTTTTTGAAAATAGTTTTTACACAATATATTTTAGACATTTTAATAATTTATTTTTATTTTATGTCCGTTGGTGTTCGTCTGCTCATATGTGTGTGTGAGGGTGTAGATACTCTTAAACTAGAGCTACAAACAGTTGTAAACTGCCATGTGGATACTGGAAATTGAACCTAGGTCAGAAGAGTAGCCTAGTGCTCTTAACTACTGTGTCATCTCTCCAGCCCTACACAATATATTTGAATCTCAGTTTCCCCTCTCTCATCTCCTCCCAGATCCCCCTCCACTTTCCCTCCCATCCAACTCTATGCCTTCTTTCTCTCTTTAGAAAATGAACAGGCAAACAAACCAAACAAACAAACGAGAATAAAAAAAACAGAGAGAAAAAGGGCAAAAAGCACAGAAAGCACACACAAACACATGCAGAAACACATATACACACACACACCACAGGAAATCCACAAAAGGATGAATCAGAAACCATAAAACCATAATATATAAGCAAAAGACAAGTGAGGTGTGTGTACATACACACACACACACACACACATATATACATACACACACACACACACACACACACACACATATATATATATATATATATATATATATATGTCACACACACATACACACTCATGCCTAGACAAATCATTATGAGACAAAAAGATCTCCCCAAATATCTATGTTTGTTCTGTGTTGCCCATGTATATAGCCAGGCCCGGGGCCTCTCTTAAATGCGGTTTGTATATCCAGTGAGGCTCCATTAAAATAAATTGGCTTCAACCTGTGCAGGCCTTGTGCATGCTGTTACATGTGAAATTGTATGTGTGTCAGTCCTGCGCTTACTACTAATATGCTCATTTGTCTTTTTACTAACATGGATATCAAGAAAAAGTAATTTCCTGGTTATTGGAGCCACGAGCACACACATGCCAGTGATTCCAAAGCCCGTGATGGTTTCCATTAGTGTGTGCACACTGGAGACCCATTGTCTTGAAAGCCCTTCTTCTTTCCCATTGTCCTTGAGATTTATATTCACACCATTTCCACATTCAGATGCTCATAAGGGTTCCAATGTGCATGGGAGAGAATTTCCACTCTTTGTGCCCTAAAATCTGAACAAACCTTGCTTTCCAGAACCATCTATGATGAGCCCACATTCCCCATTCTCTTCTGAAGGGGTCTCCAGTTGTTCCTCTACTTGATCATGGTCTCACCTCTGTCCTTGTGTGTTTCCACAAGATATGCTGAAATGGAGTCCTAAGAGCTTTTATTTGCCTTTAATCTCAGCCACTGTTTCAAGTCTGTTTTATTACCATCTCCTTTGAGGAAACTTTCCTTTGCTTGCTTTTTCTGTACAGATCTGTAAGTGGTTCATGTAACCCACTCACTTTTTGTTCTTTTCCCTTTCCCATGTTCTCAAAGCACTTGGTTCACACTCATACGTCCATTTCTTCCCACAGGTGATTTAGTTTCAAGTTCTAACAAAATCGAGCTTCTCCCCTAGCACATGCTCAGTTTTGCACACTATAGGCCAAGAGTGAATCACAATTGCACATAACTGAACTGACTTCTTTGGTCCGAAATCAAAATTCTAATAGTGTGACACCTTGGAGGTGAAGGACAGTCTCATGAATGACATTGTCAGTTCATTCTTTACATGATCCTTAATCAACAAGGAACACTACAAATTTGAAGTGGTATCTCTACTCCCATTTTTATTTAAAATTTTTATACAATATTTTATGCAATATTTATACAATATTTTTATCACATTCTTTCTTCTTGCCCAGCTCCTCCAAGATTCTCCCCATCTCCCTAAGTATCCAATTTCATGTTCTTTCTCTCAACAACAACAACAACAACAAAGAAAACAGAAAATGAAAATCAAAACAAACAAGAAACAAAAAAGTAAAGAAAACAAACAACCTGAAGCCAAACAAAAACAAAAATCATGGAATCCATTTAATGTTGGCCAGTTACTCCTGGGCACAGGGCCTGCCTGAAGTGTGGTCCTGTGCTCATTTTAAGGTGAGGAAGTCATACACAAGAACACTTAAAAGCTCATCAAATTTTGTAAGTTAATCAATAGCTGTAATAATGATGAACTTTGTCTCATTTTTTACAGGTTAACATTTTTTTTTAGTCAGAGAAAGTTAATCACTACTCCTTGGGAATAAAAATTAATTCAGAGAAACCATTAAGTAAATGAAATTCTGCCAACTTTCAACCCTAAGGCAGAATTATTCATTTTTAAGCGAGGTCTCTCTATATAGCCCTGGCTATCCTGGAACTTACTATGTAGACTAGGCTGGCCACCCAAGTGCTGGGATTCAAGGTGTGTGCCAGGATGTCCGGCTTTAAGACAAGAATTTAAAGGACAATTTATTCAATGAGCTTGTGTCTCACCTCGGGCATGGAGATGTTATGATGAATTTCATCTACTAAAAGCATGACTTACCTGACAGTCTGCCCAATAGGCACATTTGTTTCCACTGTTGCTCAGGTATGTTATGCAAGGGTTATAGAGGGACATTGTTTTAGATTTAGAATCTACATGAAGCCCAAAGAGCCATGCCATAGCGAAAAGGAATCACTCTTTCAAAATGCTATTGACCAACCTGGAACTTTAAGGAAGCAGATAGAGCTCAACAGACGAGCTTTTTCTCAAAGTACTCTAAAGGTGCTAGAAGACTTAGGCACTCAGGTGAAGTGGAAAGTTGAGGCAGTTCCTAAATTTCATATATTGTCAGTGGAGCAACAGTTTACATTAAAAGGCTCGGTGGATCATTACATATGACACTTTCTTCCCTCTTACTTCACATCATCCTCATGAGTTACAGTCTAGAGGTCTTGAATGGGTTTGTTTTCTCAGCCAGCTAAGAAGTTAAAAGGTAGGGAAAATCTCCAGGGCATCAGGTAGCATTGGGAGAAATTTCAGGCACAGCAGACAGTAGCAGACAAAATCAGCAGTAAAGACTTTCAGTTGGGTGAGGAAACACACACACACATACACACCACAGCACACAAATCACACAGAGAAAAAGACCCTCTACAAACTAGAGAGGAGACTGGAGAAGCTGAAGTTCAGCCCTCCATGAGGGCTGGGGTTTTATGGGTCTTCCGAGATGGGCCTTTCCCCCCAATTTAATATTGATCAGTTTGAACAAAGGTGGGGAGGCTGAGAGCTCCACATGCCTGGGGTAAACAGGTTCCATTTTGGCCTTGAACTTGTTGGACAGGAAGAGGATCCCTACTAATAAGAGAAAAAAGTCCAACAGGCTTTTTTTTTTTTTTCAGACAGGGTCTATCTGTGTAGCCTTGGCTGTTCTGGAGCTCACTTCTTATACCAGGTTGGCCCTGAACCCATAGAGATCCGCCTTGGGCCTTTGTTTTAAACTGCCTGTCTTTTGTCTCTGGTCATGAGGATAAGAAACCAGCCATCTTGGAAACTCACCATCATTATTGTCTAGTCATGGTTCCAATTCTTACCTGTTTGCCTATCAGGAAGTCTGTCTTAGCTCCTTGTCCCCAACAAGGAATCACAAGCTTCCCTCAGGACAAGAGTTAGGAAGTATACTTTACAAAACCCAAATCTTGATCGTTTTTTATGAATACTGTAAAACCTTATAATAATTGTCATTTCCTCTGCCCTATGGCCTTTCTAGAAACTTGGAACTGCATCTACTTCCCATCTTCAAGTACTGTTCTGGATCTGATAGTTTGCAATTGGACGTCTATTTATTCTCCTCATTGATCTCCTCCAAAATCTTTAAAGTATTTCTCTTGTAGAATGTTGTGTCCATTTTAGTAGGCTGCTTCAGCCATTTCTGAAAGCTGATGGATAAATGATGCTATCAAATTCAAAGCAGTCATTTTTACAGGTTGAGGCAAAAATGAACAAACAAACAAAAAACCACGGCTGGCATTTTGAAAAATAAATGAGAGTTTTCAGGGCCAGGGTGAACTTAATAAAACTGTTTTGTTAAAATCTGTTCTTTAAAACTGGCGGTGGCAGTGGACACCTGTAGTCCCAGTACTTGGAAAGCAGAGGCAGGTGGATAACTGAGTTTGAAGCCTGGCTACACAGAGAAACCCTATCTTGAAAAACAACAAAAGCCTTGTTCTTTACTCTGTGCTCCTTTTTTAAAAATTTATTTATTCGATATATTTTTTATTTACATTTCAAATGATTTCCCCTTTTCTGGCTCCCCCCCCCCACAGAAAGTCCCATAATCCCTCTTCCATCCCCCTGTTCCCCTATCTACCCCTTCCCACTTCCCTGTTCTGGTATTGCCCTACACTGCTGCACTGAGTCCTTCTAGAACCAGGAGCCACTCCTCCGTTCTTCTTGGACATCATTTGATGTGTGGATTATGTCTTGGGTATCCCAAGTTTCTAGGCTAATATCCACTTATTAGTGAGTGCATACCATGATTGATCCTTTGAAACTGGGTTACCTCACTTAGTGTGATGTTCTCCAGCTCCATCCATTTGTCTAAGAATTTCATGAATTCATTGTTTCTAATGGCTGAATAGTACTCCATTGTGTGTGTGTGTGTGTGTGTATATATATATATATATATATACACATTTTCTGTATCCATTCCTCCGTTGAGGGACATCTGGGTTCTTTCCAGCTCCTGGCTATTATAAATAGGGCTGCTGTATCCATTTCTCCATTGAGGGACATCTGGGTTCTTTCCAGCTCCTGGCTATTATAAATAGGGCTGCTATGAATATAGTGGAGCATGTGTCCTTATTGCATGCTGGGGAATTGTCTGGGAATATGCCCAGGAGTGGTATAGCAGGGTCCTCCAGAAGTGTCATGCCCAAATTTCTGAGGAACCACCAGACTGATTTCCAAAGTGTTTGTACCATCTTGCAACCCCACCAGCAGTGGAGGAGTGTTCCTCTTTCTCCACATCCTCACCAACACCTGCTGTCTCCTGAGTTTTTAATCTTAGCCATTCTGACTGGTGTGAGGTGAAATCTCAGGGTTGTTTTGATTTGCATTTCCCTAATGACTAATGATGTTGAACATTTCTAAAGGTGCTTCTACAGAGCTAAACAAAGATTTTTCACATGAAGAACTCTGTGCTCCTTCTAAGTCAGGATTGTCCCCCCCCACACACACACACACACTGTCTTCAAGCCACAAGAGGGTGGAAAGTGGAGAAGAAGGAAACTCATTTTAAAGCCATCACAAAATCTTGACTGTTGACACATGGAACTAATCTTTGTGTCATGGAGGGGAAACTTGTCAACCCTACACACAAAAGAAAAGGGGATATTTTCAGTGAATGTTTGTTGAGAATTTTATTGTGTAAGGGACTGTAATAACCACTATGGAAATGGCCAGCTGTTTCATGCTCGCAGCTACTTCTGCTGATTGGATCAACAGACCAGCTCTTCCGAAGCACACATTCCACCTATCCAGTCTCTTGCCACATCTTTTTCATTATTTTCTCCTTGAAGCAAGGAACTTCAAGATTATTTCAGGCTTCTTGTACTTTCAGAATATGGTCATAGATAAATCCATTTTGAATGTAGGAATGAAGAGCGAATGGAATGGTTTTTTTTCCTCCTGGCATGCCCATTCAAAGCTTTTTGGACAGGGAGAAACCCTCATGGGTTAGCTAGCATTGTCTCTGCGGGAGCCAAATTATAAGAAGGATTAATGTCAGAGTATGGGGGGGGGGGCTTCAAACAGAGATGAAAGTTTGGTGCAGTCTTGACAGCCCCACAGTATGAGGGAGAACTGGTGCCTAGGAAAAGTCATAAGAACTGATGCTAGTACATCAGAACTAGCAGGGCAGTGTGTTTACTCCACGTTCCTGTCTTCCATTTAAAGCCTGCTGAGTGAGAGGCTGGAAGAATCACTGTTTCAGTTGGCTCCCCAGGTCTGATTAAAAGGGCATAAAAAGGAGTTGTGAGGTTCCGCTACTGAATCTCACCACTGGGCAAGCAGTTTGGTATCTTATAGGTTTCTGCTCGTAAATTAGGCGTTGGTTTGGCAAAAACACAAAAAAAGAAAGTATTACTTTTTAGCGGAGCATCTAGAATTTGGACTCTTTTCAAGGGGGACTTTGGGGTGTCCCTTTATAAGAGAGGTACTCGATCTGGCGAGAGAGGGGCGGCCAAAGTGGAGCCCACAGTAGGTGATTTGGGCACTTTCGAGATGCCTTAGATGTAAAACAGGAAAACATGCAGGGATAGGCTAGTAAGAGTGTCTAACGCAGGAGGGGACCACCACCTTGCATCACCCGTAAGAAATGGCAGGTGGTACAGCCCAGAGGAAAAGGCGTGGCCTAGGCGGATGGAGGCGGGCTGGTGATGAGGGCGGAGCGCAAAAGTCAGCATGTGGCCTTATGTTCAAGGCTGGTAGCATGCTGCTGTCTGAGGGCAAAGGCCCGGGCAAGTTACTTCTGGCTGTTATCAGGGTCTCATTAGTGTTTTTTGTAAAGCTGCGGTAGAAACGCAGAGCTGGAGCGAGCAGGAGCCAGAGCTGCCGCTGGCCCGGCAACCGTCACCAGGACGGGACTTCCGGTTTATGGGCCAATCAGCGGGCAGGTCAGGGGTCAAGCTCTCGCGTGGGCGGTGTGAGGTAAGGGGGTGTAACCAAGATACTCATAGGCAGGAAACAGGGTGCCCGGAGCCCGCGCAGAGTTTGAATTCGCTAAGTTATGGGCGACTCTGTAACCTTAGCAACAGGGTAGCATGGCCTGTCTGAGAGGACAAGGATTACCCCTTGCCCTTTACACATACTATCTTGCGATACCTTGGTCCCGGGAGACCCGTAAGATAGGCTCAAGAGTATAGCGGAGGTCCAACCCGAGCTTCTCTAAGGAACCAATGGGGTGTCGAACAGCTGGTTCCTAGTGCATTCTTGTCTATAAAGGGCCACAATAACCTCTGGGGATTTGATCCATTTAGGAGATGAGGACACTGCATTTCTAGAAACCGAGGCTGAAGAAGCTGAAACTCATCCGGATCTGTATTACTGATAGCAGGAAATGGATAACGCCATCTCCAGGGTTGGTAGGTATCAGTAGCACAGCTGTGTCTGGAACACAAGACTGACCCTTCTCCAACTTCTCAATTTCAAAATATCTTTTTCCTTTTGTGCCCTACTCCAGATATAGAGAACAAGAACTTCCAAAATAGTGAATGGCTGGGATCCGGGTGACAGTAGGCATTAAAAGCTACTGGACTGAAGCTGCTGGTAACTTGTAACTATAATTCTACCTCATTTGTCTTTTACTGCAAAAGCTTCAGAAATACTTTAATGTGTACACCTTAGTTTGGATAATCTCTTCTGAAAACCACTGTTGCTTTTTCTCCTGCTTTCTTTACTGTAAGTCTCCCAATCTCCCCTTTGCTATCCCAAAGTTTTGTTGGAATGTGTAAAATAATCAGTGGGTTTACAAGTGTGCCTGAAGAACTGTGAGCATGACAAGTATGCACAACAAATCTTTTAAAAAAAAAAAAGCAAAAACTTTTAGCATGCTAAAATTATACAGAAACTGAGAACAAACTGCAACCAGTTTCACCTATCTCAGAGTCTAGTATGACCTCTTTAAGGTTGTCTTTTTTGATAAGGCAGGTCCCTATACTTCTGTTTATTTCTGTGGATCTCAACTTGTCCCAGAGGTTGGATTTTAACATTTTCAAGCAGTTTAGGGTTAATTCTAGCTGGATGGTTTGTAAGTGTGGGCCCTGCTGTGAACATGGAAAATCGGGTGAATTAGTAGATGGTTTTTCTCACATCCCTCCCCATTCCTTTCTTGTAAGTTGTATCTTTTGAGGTCTGCTCCCGTAACACAGCTGTAGCCATGTCTGCCAGCTATTTCATATTGTTGCTGTAATATGGCTACCAGTCATTGATGCAGAAAAATAACCTGACTCAAAGCATGGTCATGCTGACCACATACCTTGTTATGTTCTGAGGTTATGAAGTTTGTTAATCTTAAGAAATTCCACAACTATAAGCTTCGCCAGTAGGACCCATCAAATTAAAGGTCAATATGAACTGTTATGTCTTATATAGCTTAAGTTAGACCTGACTACCGGGCAGCGCTTCTAGCACCTGCATATGTGCTCATTGTGGTTTTAGTAGTTTTAGCCTTTATAAGTTGGCCCTATGAAATGCTTGGGGTCATGGCTCCCAAAGTCTGAGCTGTGTCCCTGACTGATCAGTCAGTCCTAGTGTGTGTTCAATAAACCATCCCTGTTTCATATGGTTTGTGGGGCAACTCCTGAATCCCCACAGTATCCAGGTCCTGATAATGCCAGGCAGAAGGGAGTAATTATAATAGGAGATAATAATTTTATTTTTAATTATGGGTATGTGTGTAGGCTTATGCATGGGTCCACTAAGGTGAGAAGAGGCTGCTGGCTCACCTGGAGCAACCTGCGGTAGCACTGAGACTGGAACTCACTCAGCTCCTCTGGAAGAGCCTTTGACCACCTCAACCCCAGGAGGTAATTATTCTCCATTGTGTGCATCTTCCTGAGCCCTGTAGCTATTACAGGGTATTTCTGACCTTTCAATAATACCTTCCCCCAAAATGATCACATTCAAAAGGGTCGCAAGACATGTCCAAATCTCCCTTGAGAAGGAAAGCAAAATGATGCTGTTAGAAAACTATGGCGATCAGCAGGGCAGTGGTGGTGCACGCCTTTAATCCTAGTACTTGGGAGGCAGAAACTAGGTGAAGTTCAAGGCCAACCTGGTCTACAGAGTGAGTTCTAGGACAGCCAGGGCTATACAGAGAAACCCTGTCTTGAAAAACAAAACAAAAAAAAACCTACAGCGATAAGAGCGTACACACTCAGACTTGTGTATATTCGAATCTTGATGAGTTTAATGAAATGGCTAATATCTTTTAAATGATTAATATATATCCACTATTGACTATAAATTAGTGTTTTCACACATTGTTTTGCTCTAAGAGCCCGGGTTTCCCAACTTCTTTGTAGTTTATTAAATTATGTAGGAAAAGGAATTCATTACCAATGCTAGTTTAGTCATATCTGATGGCTTGAAAGTGCATCATGAACACACTACCACCGTCAGTTCATTTCCTCCAGAACTGATTGTGGTTTCATTGAAAGGAATTCGCCCTGACCAAAATAAATTACTGGCTGCTGGTTATGCCTACACCCTGCTTAGAGCACTGGCACTTCATGTGCTTAGACTTCAAATTGAAAAGGTCATGTTCATCTAGTTACTAATGTTTCTGTGAATGGGACTTTTCTTTCTGTGGTGTAGTAGTAGTAGTAGTAGTAGTAGTAGTAGTAGTAAGTAGTAGTAGTAGTAGTAGTAGTAGTAGTAGTAGTTGTTGTTTTTATATATAGATGTTAAAAGCTGAATGCCTGAAATCAGAATGTTCATATTAGGATTGTTTTCTAGGTTTATTCCTAACCAAGAAAACAAAAATAGTGGCCCATAGATGCGGAATTTTATTTGATTAACTTTCCACATTGTAAGTCATATTCATATTTCTAAATTAATTTTGGAAAAAATTAATGTACTGTAGACCTTAATTGGGCTTTCAGGATGCTACGCTGTCTCAACCTATTTTTACCCAGGAAATATTATGGTCTTTGCTGCTCCACTGAGCAGATGTCGTCTTGTGATAATGCACCCTTCCCCTGCTTAATTAATACTCATTGTTTCTGGTCACTTCACTAACAGGAGAAGTCCTGGTGAACACTCAGGACCTAGAATGACCAAGAATGTGGAACCTTAAAGAAAGGTAAAGTGAAAAACCCTTTGCTAGTTCCCACAGCTCAGAATTCATGTTGACTGCTGTTTCAAGTAAGAGGATTGTCAATATATCATTAAGATTCTCCTTCTGATATTTAACTGACTTGTCAGTTTTGACTTGTCAAAAGCAGCATTACTGGAATAAGCAGTCAATAAGCAGCACCTTATTCAGAAACCAGCATTTCAGGACATCCCTGAGCACTGTGCTTGTATTTTTGCTTGCTGAACGTAATCTTTGGTTGTGACTAAGATTGTTGCCTGCTGTTTTCTTAGATAAGAGACTATAACTGGCGACTATTCAGACTTGAATTTACCATCTTGCATATATCAGTTACTAATGAAATTCTTAGTCATCTAGAAAAGAAATGAGGCGTAAGGTCCTAAACTATAGAGAGATAAATTGTCCTTTGCTATTAATGAGATAAGACAGATATGAGGTAGAATGGGAATAGTATAAATGTAATGTTACTTCAGTAATTGGCAATGCTCATGGTACATTTAGAAAGAAGTGAACCAGGGCTCAAACCTGGGACCATCTGTAATGAGATTGGATGCTCTCTTCTGGTGTGTCTGAAGACAGCTACATACTCATACATGGGGGGGGGGGGGGAAGAGGGAGAGGGAGAGGGGGTAGGGAGAGGGAGAAAGAAAGACAGACAGACAGACAGACAAGACAAGCCAATGGCAAAAAGCTGATGAAGAACCAGGCTGTCTTAGGCTTAAAAGCCATCTTACAGTGAAGACAAACTAGGTTCGTTCCTGTTTCTGAAGGATTAAGCTATGCCTCACCTGTAACCTTAACTACAATGGATTCTGTACTGTCTGTTCCAGGAATGACAATCACGTCTCTCTGTTTCATAAAGCTGTTGATAACCATCTTGCAGTCCTGCCTTTGTTTCAAAGGGTTAGATGACCATCTCTGACTAGCTAGTTCTGCCCACCTTGGGACCATGTCTTTGTTTCAGGAGGGGCTAACTTGTTGTTATCCTTATGTTCTGCTCCTGTAACCCCACGTATTTTGCCTGCCAAATCCATTTGGAAATCTATCCCTGAGCTATAAAATAAGTCTTGTGTTTCTCACATCCAATGCTGACCCCTGGAACCCTGACTTAGGGTGAAGCAGCCCTGTATAGATGAATAAAAAAAGCTTGCTTTAGTTAATTTGGTCATGATGATTTGGGTCTGTGGTCTTTATCCTGCCATTTGGGGGATTGACACTGGATCCACCAAGAGTCTTCCAGTCAATGTCTTAGTTAATAAAAGAGCAGGTGAGTGTGGAGAAAGAAAATACAAATGAGTCTGAACTTGTAAGCCAAAGGGCAGCCATGATAGGAACATTATGGCTAGAAGAGGCCAGTTGAAAGGACAGTCCAGTCCCGGGCCTCTCCAGCTGGTGAGTGTGTGTGTTTCTCCTTTCCTTTTTTCCTTCCTTCCTTCCATTGTTGTTGTTTTCAGGATGGATTCTTTGTATAGCCCTGGCTGTCCTGGAACTTACCCTGTATACTAGGCTGGCCTTGAACTCAAAGATCCATCTGCTTCTGCCTCCCAGTATCCCACTACCCAGCTCAGTTTCCATTTCTTCAAGTGGTAAGTGATTATGGATTATTTAAACAGGATGATCTTAACTATTCCCTTTCTCAGTGTTAACAGAGATCTTATTCATTGGCTTTGGAGAAGATGACTTCTGTGGCTATCACTTAGTATGATGGGGGGGGGATGTATGGTCTGTGTGACAGGTGTCCTTAAAACAAAACTAGTGCTAGTGTAGTAGCACTAGAGAGACTGAGTGAGGTGTTTAGAGTTTGATGCCAGCCTGGCATATGGAGAGAGACCCTACCTCAAAGAATCAGAGCCATTTCCAGAAAGATCTCCATTCTTATCAGATTATACTATTAAAATAGTATGCCATTTAAAATTTGTGTCTAGTTGGTTTCTGAAATACAAAGCTTTCTAAAAAACAAAGGCTTCAAGTATCTTCAAAGAAAAAGGAATACTGCGTTATTACCCTGTATAACACAGTATTCTGTTTTCAGAAGCTGCTTGTAGAGCATTTCTATGCTCACTTTGCCAAGTTCTAACTCAAAACAAAAGTTTTTCTTTCTTTCTCTTTTTTGGGTACTGGCCGGAAGCCGGGGCATGTTTTCCCTGGTACACTTTCTGTGAAGTCACTTCTCCCTTTGTACCATGAACATATTCCCCCTGGACTAAAAATAAAAACAGTTCAAAAATGCTACCTCATTTTCTCTGACAGGCTTCTGCTATTCAGTAGCTCTGCATTTGTCGTTTGTTTCCATTTATAATCGTATAATAAAACTTTATAAGCTTAAAAAAGACCTACGTTTTCCTAGGACAGGATTTCTCAACTGTAGTACTAGTTGTAGCCTGGAAAATTGTGGGAATACACATATACTCTAGGGCAGTGGTTCTCATCTTGGGGGTCATGGCCCCTTTGCAGGTTGAGTGACTCTTTAACTGGGGTAGCATGTCAAATATTTAAATTATGATTCGTACAGAAGCAAAATTACAGTTATGAAGTAGCAACTTCATTTTATGCTTTGGGCTCAGCATAGCATGAGGAACAACTCACGAGCTGTATTAAAGGGTTGCAGCACTAGGAAGGTTGAGCTGGGCTTAGGAGTATTGAGAGCATCTCTGCCGTTTGCTCACTAGATGGCACTGCCGCACCTAGTGATAGTGTGACCATCAAGGGTACAATCACTGGTCTTGATTTGTCTAAGAGTTGCCTGTCATTGTTGCTGTGACATTTGTGCCCACCCCCAACTCCCAGTACACACATGGAAAGAAAAATGAATATGTTTTCAATTCTCTATTTTTAGCAATGTAAGGAACTGTCTTTTCTGTGAAGGTGAATGAGAATAAGCAGATTTCTGTTTGTGGAAATAGCTTTCCCCAGCACTTAGGTCAGTAAGTCCTTCATCTTAGTTTACCTGAATTTCACACGAAACCAGAAAACAGAAATTGACAAAGGGAAATGATTTATTTGTAGTTTGGGCCTTTATAAACTAGAAGACAGAAATTTCTTCTTCTTCTGGTGGGGGTGGTAATTTTATTCAACTGGAGGCTTTGAGACCATAGGCCTCATTTTCCCAGGGAACCTCAGATCTTGGGTTTTTCTAGGGCAGTGGGTAGAAAACTTAGGCTCTTACAGTCCTTTGTTCTCCCATAGAAAGATTTATTCTAACTCTCTTGCAGTTTTGGAGCCCCAGGGACATCCTGAAGTCCTGTTAACATACTAATAAGGAAAGGAAAGAAGTTAGAGCCCAAGTGTGAAGGATTAGTTTGCCAGTGAAACCTGGTGATAATCAAGTCTTACAGGCTTTGTTTATTTTGCATATTAATGCCTACTTTGTAGTCTGTTCTGTTACCTACCTGCTTAATTTCTTTCCTGCCCTGCTTATGACCATCTTAATGGATTTACAGGAAGCCAGGAGACAAAGGCTGGAATATGGGCTGATTTAGCTCCTAGGTGGTTCATCTACTCCAATACTCCAGGATGCTCCTATTGTCTCAAAATGGAGACCGGTTTGTGTTTGTTTTTTTTTTTAAGTCTGGGCTGAGGAAAATGGAGTCCTGATGATACCACCCCCTCCAGTTTAAAAAGAAAAAAGTCCTTTTTGTTTGTTTGTTTTTTAAGATTTATTTTATTTTATGTATGTGAGTACACTGTAGCTGTCTTCAGACACACCAGAAGAGTGCATCAGATCTCATTGCAGATGGCTGTGAGCCACTAAATGGTTACTGGGAATTGAACTCAGGACCTCTGGAAGAGTAGTCAGTGCTCTTAACCACTGAGCCATCTTTCCAGCCCTTGTTTGTTTGGTTGCTTTTAGTGTGTGTGTGTGTGTGTGTGTGTGTGTGTGTGTGTGTGTGTCGCCGGGTTACAATCCCCACTTATTACAGTCCCTGCCAAATTCTTTGTGCCTAGGTGTCGGAAGTGTAAGCCTTTTGTGTTCTGTCGTGAGTATCAGCTTCCTGTAAACTTCTTGACCTGTGAAGGTTCAGATTCTCTTTTTCTTTTTTCTTTTCTTTTCTTTTTTCTTTTTTCTTTTTTTTTTTTTTTTTTTTTTTTTTTTTTTTTTTTTTTTTGAGACAGGGTTTCTCTGTGTAGCCCTGGCTTTCCTGGAACTCACTCTGTAGACCAGGCTGGCCTCAAACTCAGAAATCCACCTGCCTCTGCCTCCCGAGTGCTGGGATTAAAGGCGTGCGCCACCACTGCCTGGCTGAATTTTTCTTTTTTTTCTTTTTTTTTTTTTTTTTTTTCCAAATTATCCGAGTTTAAAAAAAAAAAAAAAAAAAGATGAGTCTGATAGCCTAGCCCTGCTGTCTGTCATTAGAGCAGTGGTTCTTAATGGTTCTAAATGCTGTGACCCTTTAATACAGTTCCTCATGTTGTAGTGATCCCTGAAAGGATAGAAAATAATACAGCCTAATTCTAACGACCCCAAGAAATCAGTAGTTTAAAATGCTATCTCGATTTGTTAGAAACTAGGTAAAAGGTCACATTCCAGAGCCCACCCTTTGTTTAGACCTAGCAGAAAGGCCTTGAATAGGTGATCCTGGCCCCATAGGGTAACTGAAAATGGGCTAAGCTTATTTTGCTTCTGTAAACTTACGCCATTACCCCTAAGCAGGAGTTCATGCAGCTGTAGACATTATAGGAAACTAATTGGTTCACTGAGCACGGGCTCCGATAATTTAAACTGATTGGCCTACAAACCATGGAGTGGTACAAATCAATTGGCTCGCATTTCGTGGGCTCTCCATGCTAAGAAATGATTGGTTTGTGATTCGAGGGCTCTGTCGTAAACTTATAAAAGCTGTCTCAATTCGGCACTCGTGGTCCATAGTCCTCTGACCCTGCGTGGTGCACGACAGCTATGGAACCCAGAATTCTGGAAATAAAGAAATCCTCATGCTATTGCATCGAGACTGTTTCTCGAGAGTGATTTGGGTGTCGCCTTCTGGGGTGTGGGGTGCTGGGGCACCCTCGGTTTTTGGGGTCTTACAATCCCCAACCATAACATTATTTTGTTGCTACTTCAAAACTGTAATTTTGCTACTGTTATGAATCATAATGTAAATATTTGATACACAGGAAAACTGTGAAAGGTTATTTCTCTGCCACCAGTGAAATGATCCAATTGAAGCCAGATTAGATTATATTAGAGGCAGGTTTATCAGGAAGCTGCTCTTGGGTGAGTTTACTGACCCCAAGAATTGAGGCCAGGGGAGTCACCATGGGGAGGGAAGAAGGAGGAAAGAAAAAAAAGGTGCACACAGAGGGAGCTGAGGAGAAAGAGAGAAGGAGGGAGAGAGACCAAAATGTCTAGATTATATAGGGAAGAGCCTCTGGGGAAAGGGCAGCCCAGCCACTGGCCTGGAAAGTTCAAGGTTTTGGGCAGGGTATGTCAGGTAGGGACTGAGGAATGCTGGGAGAACCTGGAGGCCAGGTCTGCTCTGGTCTGTAAAATATGCACCTCAGCCCCTTGTCCAAGGTCTGAAACCAAACATCCCAGCCTTTTGTTGGTCATAAATGAATAAAGGATGTTGTAATTGTCCATGACTACTTACTGCTGACATTGAGGTGCATTTTAGGGTGGGGACAAAAACTGGAATGTCAGACAATCCAGGAAGAGCTGGTTGTTTCACTGCTGCCCAGGCTGTGGGACCATCTTGGGGAAGGAGTGTGTAGGCCCAGTTGAAGGAGCCTGTGAGGCTGGGCCAGAGCACCTGTGGATTAGACAATCTGTGTCTGTTTCTAGTTATGTTTGTTTCTAGTTATCTGTTCTAAGCAGGAAGCTAAATAAAACTTATTAATTAACTGCATCAATTCTCAACATGACATTAAATATAATTCTGAACACATTAAAGGATATAATCATTTATAAAGTTACTGGCTATCAACCTGTGTTTTTTAATTATAATATCTTTTATGAAACTAGAACCAAAAACCTTACCTCAATTTTAAAGTATCTTTTGGAGACCTGCTTCCCTGCTTATGTTGTTGCCCTTTAGAAAGATGGTAATGAAGCCATAATTCTGCCATCTTTATCCCAAAGTCAAGATGGCAAACAGTCACGATCTGTTTACCCAGTATATATATGTCAGTCAGGCAGGTGATATAAAATGAGCAGACTGGTTGTTCACCATCATTTTTGCCTACAAAGCTGCTGGTGCTTCTGCTGCCACCTGGGCCACTCAAGGACAAGCTAGTGGTGGGAATGGGAGGTGGAGGAGGGAAAGGGCTATGCAGCACCTGGAGCCCTGTGCTCTGGACAGAGAAGGGAGAGTGGGAGGGCACAGCTTCCAGAAAGCCTGGACATCACAAGTTCAGACCAATTTGAATTATTTTTTGTTTTAGGTCCCGTGACACCCACTTCCCAGCATTCACCAGAGATCCCAACACTATTTGAATTGGTGTCCCAGTTCATAGTCTGGAATCAAATGGTGTTTTTGTGAGGGTGGTAACCTCAAATACAGCATCTCAAGACTCAGAAACAAGGAGGATATGGGGTTGGGCTGGAAAAGCAATTAAAAGGGCAGCATGATATGGAAGTGAAGAAAGATATGTATTTGTGGGAGAATTGGAGCATTCCTTATAGCCAAAGGATACCACTGGTCTCCAGAAGAGATGAAATGGGCCATAATGAACTGTGATCTGCAGAAGGTCTTCCTTGAATATTTCCAGGAAAAGCAGAAATTGGGATGTACTCTGGGATATCCAGAGTATCTGGAAGGGAAGAGATCAGGGACAAGAGGCTACTTAAGAGAGTGCAGAGAGAAAAGGAAGAGGAGCAGTTTCACTGGGACAGTTGTACACAGACAGGTTTCAGAGAGAGAACAAGCTAGATATGGGTAAAGACAGAATGAACCAGAGAGTAGAATTTGAGAGTTAGTATAAGACCAACCAGCGCAATTCAGGAGAAGCTGAGAGAAGCCGGATTGAATCAGTTACGGTGGAAAGGAGTTTTGAGCCAGAACAGATGAGTTGACCAGCCAGCTGGAGTTCAGAAAGAGCTAGAAAGGGTAGGCTTATTCAGTAAGTCTCAGAGACTGAAAACAGTCTAGGCCTAGATTAGATTGTACTGAGGCTACAAGCTTCCAGAACTATGCCTAGGTTAGCAGACATGCAGTAAGCCTCCAAGACAATTACTTTAACTCAATAAAAGTTACTTTTACAGATGGTGTTTTTATTGTTAGTGCTTGATCTGGATATGACAAGGTGGTCTGTTGAGCCAGTTGATTGGTCTGGTTGTCAAGAAGAGAGATATTACTTGTTTTCTTCATGTCCACTGTTGTGATCATAAAAATAGAAAGAGACTATCAAGATATGTTGTACGGAGGTGTGGGGGGAGAGAGTGCCTCAGTGGGCCCATACCAAGGTCTCCCTTTTCCTGAGGGATCAGAGACATGATGGTATAGCACAGAATAGAGTTTATTCCTGGCATGGGGAGGGGAGTTAAGTGGGTAGTAGAGGCAGAGAAAGGCAGAGGGAGGGAAAGAGTAGAGAAGTAGAGGTTGGCCATGACTATATGGAGAAAGGGGGGAAGGGAGGAGAGCCCAAGAGGGGGCAAGAGAGAGAATAAGAGAGAGAGGAGGGCCTAGCAGCCCCTCTTATAGTGGCCCAGGCCTACCTGGCTGTTGCCAAGTAGCTGTGGGGTGGAGCTTAGACAGAATCCTAACATTTACTATAGAGAAGATGGCCACTTGGATGGGGAGGAGACTGCTTCAAGGACTTCCTGTAACAAAAGGCACTTAATAGTTGGTGTTCCCTTTTGCATCAGAAGCCCCTTTCTCTCCAGATTAAGTTATTGGAGTGTATTATGTTATAGATGTGTTTGGAGTCAATATATATATATATATATTGACCATGAGGATGGAAGCAAGTTGAGTATTAGCATTCTAATCTCCACCCCACAGTTACCTGGCAATAGCCAGGTATCCCTTGCGCACTATAAAAGGGGCTGCTTGCCCCCTCCCCCTCCCTTTCTTGCTCTTGCTCTTGCTCTACCTTCTCACTCCCTGCTCCCTCGCTCTTTTCCCATTCCTCCCAGGTGCTCATGACAGCTCTCTCTCCCTCCCTCTCCCTCTCCCTCTCCCTCTCCCTCTCCCTCTCCCTCTCCCTCTCCCTCTCCCTCTCCCTCTCCCTCTCCCTCTCCCTCTCCCTCTCCCTCTCCCTCTCCCTCTCCTCCTTCTGCTACCCTCTTAACTCCCTTCCCCATGCTCTGAATAAACTCTACCTGTGGGAGGCTGGTACCTCAGGGGGAAGGGATGCCTTGGCATGGCCTGCTAAGACACCTCCTTTCACCCACACCTCACCACCTCCCCCCATAGAACATATTTTCTCTCTCTCTCTCTCTCTCTCTCTCTCTCTCTCTCTCTCTCTCTCTCTCTCTCAACACATCAATGAGTGTTTAGGTGAAAGCTGTTAGATCTGCCTGTTGGCAAGTTTTGTTAAGGGTAAGGATTTGATTTCAGTTATGTGTGGACTGTGGGAGTATCCAAGTATCCTCGGAATACAGCATATTCTGCCCCCAAAGACTTGGTTTAGAGGCTGGAGAGATGGCTCAATGACTAAGAGCACTAATTGATCTTCCAGAGGTCCTGAGTTCATTTCCCAGCAACCATATGATGGCTCACAACCGTTTGTAATGGGATGCAATGTCCTCTACTGGTGTGCCTGAAGATAGTGAACTCACATACATAAAATGAATAAATAAATCTTTTTAAAAAAATAATTGTTTTAGGGTGTTATCGTCTATAAACTGTGATGTCTAGGAAGACTCCATTCCAGGTGCCCTCTGAATAGCCTTGGCCTCTGCCCTAAGTTCCTGAAAGACAAGTTCCTAGAAACCTGTACCTTCCCCAGAATGGTGTAACTGTTGTGAGATGATTAACCACTTGCTCCAGCTTCTCTAAACCCACTTATTGCTATGTACAGGGGGAGCGAGACAGCTCTTCACATAGCTGAGGGGATTGAAGAAGATTCTCATCAGCTGCAGATTGATTCTACAGAAACATGATAATTGTGGGGTCCACCTTTAAAAACCCTTCCCTTAGCCCCTGCTGAACAACACACCTTCGATTTGGCTTTAAGGCTGTTGCCTTTCTAGCAGATTTTAATAAATTCAGCTTATTACAATTTCAATTGAATCTGTGGTTTATTTCCTGGTGTCTCAGACTCCAGGACCCAGACTCAGGGATAAGAGTTGGGATAATTGCCAACTGAGAGCAAGTCTGAGGTGGAATTGGAAGCCTAGGGAGCCCAAGACCACTGCTGCCACAAATTTAAGGTTGCTAATAGGGGATTGGCCCTAGGCAGGTGTGAGTTTCATAAGTCGGAGGCCTGGGAGCATATAGCCCTAGACAGGAGTGAGCATGCTTGCAGTGAAAGGTAAACCCCATTATCTCCATTTAAGGACCAGGCCTGAATTAAAAGAAGTATATAAGGTACCAGCTTCAAGAACA